>NW_027315755.1:247500-252500 GCF_026437365.1 Eucyclogobius newberryi
CCGTTTTGACCTGGAACATTTCGCTCACGGCCATACCACCCTGGACCTGCCCGATCTCGTCTGATCTCGGAAGCCAAGCAGGGTTGGGCCTGGTTAGTACTTGGATGGGAGACCGCCTGGGAATACCAGGTGCTGTGAGCATTTTCACACTTTTTCACCTGTCAAAAAAAAAAAAAAAAAAAAAAAAGAAGTTTTTCATTGAGATATCCCAATTTTGACCGAGCAAGTGGCGTGAAGGTACTCTTCACGAAAAGACAGTGTTTGATATAAAAAAGGCCGTTTTGACCTGGAACATTTCGCTCACGGCCATACCACCCTGGACCAGCCCCTTTGCAATCAGTGCAGGTGCGTGCAATTTGTGGTGTGCTGCATGGTCTGGAGCTGGAGGTTTGGGAGTTTTTTTTGAGTTTTTAATCGTTATTTTGGTCATTTTCATTTACTTTTTTCAGTTCTTTTGTTTGTTCCCCTCCCAGTAAACTTACTGGGAGGTGGATTTTTTGTTTTTTGTGAGCATGGCTCAAAGGACGGACAACACGGCATCGGACACTGGAATGGACACGACAAAGGCAAGACAAAGTTTGAAAGAATCTGTAAATAATAGAAAGAACGAAGAAAGAAGAATGAAATTTATGAAAGAACTCACTGTGGTGTTGGAGTTGACGGAGGGAGCACAAATCACTCCACTAGCTTTTTTGAAATCGACTCAGGAGGTGTGCGGCTCCATAGTAGCGTGCAGACTCATCTCGAAGGACAAATATGAAGTAACCGTCAGTACCACTAAAGCGAAGGAGCGGCTCCTGGACGGGTACTGCATTGGAGGAGTCAGGGTTCACGCCCGTGACATCTCGGTGGATGAGCTGGTCGTGTCCTTCATGGGGCTGCCGGCTTATATCGAGGACGAGGAGATCCTGGCCAAGCTCTACGCCTGGGGGGTCTCTGCGGTCTCCGAGGTGAGGAGGAGAATGTGGCCGGGGACGAACGTGGCGGACGGCACCAGGTTTGTACGGGTAAGGTTCACGGACACGGTGCAGTCCTTACCGTATTCTGTCAGGTTTGACACCGCGGGGGGCCCCGAGTACTTCAGGGTAATACACGACAGGCAGGTGCGGGTGTGTAGGGGGTGTCTCCAGCCTGGCCATATTCTGAGGGAGTGCCCTGACTTTCTGTGCCGCAACTGCGGGAGCCAGGGGCATTACGCGCGCGAGTGCGTCGCGCAGCGGGCCCCGAAGTGCAGAGAGTGCCGCATGTTCCGCCACTTATGTCCGTGTGGTGCGGGTGACAGAGAGGAGGACAGAGGGGAGGACAGAGGGGAGGACAGGGAGGACGCCATTGGAGGAGAGAGCAGTGACGTGGCCCAGAACGTGCCCGCAACTGCTCTCTCCGAAGTAGAGGAGTTTTTGGAGGAGGAGGCTGTGGAGGAGTCAGGGGAGCCAGAGGTGTCTGGCTCCTCTTGCTCCTCTGACTCCTCAGACGAGGAGGCGTCCGTCGCACTGGAGATGGTGCTCGGCTCAGCGCTGGCGTCTGGGAAGGTGGGAGCAGGACAAACTGCTCCTCCTGACCAGAGGGAGGGGACTCGTGAGGGTCCAACTCCTAAGCCCGTGGAGGAAGAGGCTGAACCCGGGAGGAGGATGGGTGCGGGACAGGCCCCGCATCTTACCTCCAAAGGGGGGGACATCACCACAGGGCTGGGTGATGATCCCAAGCTCCAGTCGGACGGTGGTAAGAGGGGACAGGTGGAGAAGAAGGATAAGAAAGGGGCAAGACGCAGGAAGCAGGTGGCAGGAGACGGAGAGGGCGCTGCTGCTGAGAGCGGCTCTGCCTCCTCCGTTCCAACCACTTCAAAAGCGCCAGCAGAAAGCTCCATCAACCCACCATCCTCCACACGCAGCTCTGCCCCACGAGGTGAGCTCGAGACTGTTTTTAATGATGACTTCATGGATTTCTCCACACGTGAAGTCAGAAAAAGAGTGTGGCAGTCGGATGCGACGGGCGCCAAAAAGAAGTCTAAATAAAAGATGGGTTACATCCTCCAAGGTCTCCTCTTAATGGCGTTCTCCTTGTCCTCTTGGAACGCAGGCGGCCTGCGGAGCCCAGTGCGGATGCAGAGCGCGTTACACTTTTCCAAGTGGGACGTGCTCTGCATCCAAGAAACGCACTGGGATGTCAGCCACGCGCAACAAGTGCGGAGCATGGGAGTAGGCTCTGTATTTTGGGCCCTGGGCACGGCGTGCTCGCGCGGTGTGGCCACGGTGGTGAGGCCTGGTGTCTTAGGCCAACCCACCCTGGTACACGCCGACCCAGAGGGCTCCTTCCTGGTCCTGGACTTCACGGACACAGTGAAGTTCAGACTAATTAACATCTACGCCCCGAACGATGATGGTCTGAGGAGGCAATTCTTCAAAAAAATATTTCGCTTTGCGAACGACACTACAATCATAATCGGTGACTTTAATACAACACTTTGCAAGACAGACATCGGCATTAACAACTCTTTTAAAAACAGCACTGCCAGGACAGCCCTGTTGGAAGAAGCCGCCAGCAGGAACCTGACGGAGGTGTGGCGGTTCGTCCACCCCTTCCTGAAGGATTTCTCCAGGCGGCAGGTCGTCCAGGGCGTCCTGAAGCAGTCCCGCATTGACCTCTGTTTTGCCTCCTCAGACCTGGCACAGAGAGTCAGTGGTGCTTCCTACAAGTGGTCAGGCTTGAGTGATCACTCCACTTTAGATATTTATTTTGGGTTAGTTTCATCACCGAGGAATGGAGGACTGTGGGTCCTAAACAGCTCCATCCTCGGTGATGAAACTTTTTGTAGGAAAATGGACTTTTTGTTTGATGTATTTGACATGGAGCTGGAGCTGATCGACAGCGTGGTCGATTGGTGGCCGACGGCAAAAACACGCATTAAAAAGCTCTGTGTCAATTACAGCAAACACAAGGCGTGGCTGTCGACCAGGAGGGAGACCGCTCTCCGCCAGCGCCTGCAGGTCCTGGACCAGGGCGCAGCTTCCACCACTGGCCCTGTGGATCCAGAGTACCTGGTGGTGCGCGCGGAGCTGGAGCAGCTGGAGGTAAGTAGGTGTCAGGGTGCAATTTTGAGGGCAAAAGCCAGACACACAGTCGAAGGAGAACGCTCGACAGCGTTCTTCTTCGGCTGTGAGAAGGTTACACAGGGAAAGATGCACATAGATAAGTTGATAGATAAGACAGGTAAGATTGTTTCCGAGGTAAGTGAGGTTTTAGAGACAGCGCAGGATTTCTATAGTAGGCTTTTTAGTTCAGACGGAGTGGCAGAGCAGGCTTTAGACCAGGCTGTAGGTGCTCTGGAGCGCACACTGAGCAGGGAGGATAGGGAGCTGTGCGACGCGCCTCTGTCTCTCATGGAGATAGAGGCTGCAGTCAAGAGTTTAAATACAGGGAAAAGCCCCGGAGAGGACGGACTAACCTGTGAGTTTTTCAAGCGTTTCGCTTCCAGGTTAGCTCCGATCCTACTCCTATTATATCAGGATTTTGAGAGTGAGAGTAGAGTTGGCGATGGTTTTGCGATGAGTGTCGTCACTCTGCTTTTTAAGAAGGGCGACAGGAGCAGCCTCGCCAACTACAGGCCCATTAGCCTTTTGAACGTAGACTATAAAATTTTAGCAAAGGTATTAGCAGGTAGGTTAAAGCGTGTGATTGGATCCGTCATACACCCCTCGCAGGCCTACAGCGTCCCCGGGAGGGACATCTCAGACACAGTTTTGTCTCTGAGATATCTCCTTCGGCAGATGCACGCGACCGGTGGTATTCACGTTAGTGTAGACTTTAACAAGGCGTTCGACAGAGTTGAGCATTCGTTCCTCTGGACTGTATTAGGTAAGTTAGGTTTCGGTGAACGGTTTGTTAATTGGCTACAGCTCATCTATTCCTTTGCGGTCAGTAAGGTCAAAGTCAACGGGTTTCTAACTGACTCTTTCCCCTTAAAAAGATCAGTCAGGCAGGGCTGTCCCCTCTCGTCGCTCCTCTACAGCATCGCCGCTGAGCCTTTGGCGGCCATGTTGAGGGCGGACGCGGCGGTGAGGGGACTGACCACGCCTGCGGGTAGGGAAGTCAAAATTTTTCAGTACGCAGATGACACGAATCTGATCCTCCGAGACGTGGAGAGCCTGAACGCCTCTCTCCACGTGCTCAATGTTTACGGCCTCGCTTCAGGGGCCAAAATCAATTTCGATAAAACCACGGTTAAATTTTGCGGCAGCGTCACGCCTGTTCCTCTCCCTGTCCAGCTCCGGGAGGCCGGGGACTCCTACAAGGTCCTCGGCGTCCCCCTGGGCAGAGACGAGGAGGCGTGTCGTACTGCACTTTGGTCGCCTTTGTGCGAGAAAATTACAGCGCGCTTGAATTTTTGGAGACGTCGTAATCTGACATTAAAAGGTAAAGTCTTAGTTGTAAATTCTTTGTGCATGTCCATGTTGAACCATGCACTCTCCGTGTACGGCCTGCCGGGGGTCTATGCTAACAAATTAAGGTTAGTGATAAACCACTTTTTGTGGAATCGTGAGAGGGGCTTTATTGCACATAAGGTTATGATAGGTGAGTACGATCAGGGAGGTTTAAAGTTAGCAGATTTAGAGTTAAGGAAGAAGGCCTTCAGGCTGAAAACAATTCGGAAATTTCTAGACGTTGAGGTAGATGCTCCATGGAAGGATTATATAGGTGAGTTTGTTAATAGTCTAGGTAAGTTTGGTGTTTATAATTTGTGTTTGTTGCCCCCTGTTTCGGTCCTGGAGGGCCTCCCCCCCTTCGAGAGGGAACTCTTGGAGGCGTGGAGGACTTTCAGGCCCCTGACTGTGGCGGTTCCAGACAGCGGTGAGGGTCTCGCGCACATGCCCCTCCGTCATAACCCTGACTTGCTCTCCGCTCCCCCCGGGAAGCGCGAGTGCATGATCAGTGGGGCGATGGAGGAGGCTGGGCTGGAATATGTAGGTAAGGTATTTGACGTGAAAGGTAATTTTAGTGTAGAT
>NW_027315755.1:265000-270000 GCF_026437365.1 Eucyclogobius newberryi
CGAAGAAAGAAGAATGAAATTTATGAAAGAACTCACTGTGGTGTTGGAGTTGACGGAGGGAGCACAAATCACGCCACTAGCTTTTTTGAAATCGACTCAGGAGGTGTGCGGCTCCATAGTAGCGTGCAGACTCATCTCGAAGGACAAATATGAAGTAACCGTCAGTACCACTAAAGCGAAGGAGCGGCTCCTGGACGGGTACTGCATTGGAGGAGTCAGGGTTCACGCCCGTGACATCTCGGTGGATGAGCTGGTCGTGTCCTTCATGGGGCTGCCGGCTTATATCGAGGACGAGGAGATCCTGGCCAAGCTCTACGCCTGGGGGGTCTCTGCGGTCTCCGAGGTGAGGAGGAGAATGTGGCCGGGGACGAACGTGGCGGACGGCACCAGGTTTGTACGGGTAAGGTTCACGGACACGGTGCAGTCCTTACCGTATTCTGTCAGGTTTGACACCGCGGGGGGCCCCGAGTACTTCAGGGTAATACACGACAGGCAGGTGCGGGTGTGTAGGGGGTGTCTCCAGCCTGGCCATATTCTGAGGGAGTGCCCTGACTTTCTGTGCCGCAACTGCGGGAGCCAGGGGCATTACGCGCGCGAGTGCGTCGCGCAGCGGGCCCCGAAGTGCAGAGAGTGCCGCATGTTCCGCCACTTATGTCCGTGTGGTGCGGGTGACAGAGAGGAGGACAGAGGGGAGGACAGAGGGGAGGACAGGGAGGACGCCATTGGAGGAGAGAGCAGTGACGTGGCCCAGAACGTGCCCGCAACTGCTCTCTCCGAAGTAGAGGAGTTTTTGGAGGAGGAGGCTGTGGAGGAGTCAGGGGAGCCAGAGGTGTCTGGCTCCTCTTGCTCCTCTGACTCCTCAGACGAGGAGGCGCCCGTCGCACTGGAGATGGTGCTCGGCTCAGCGCTGGCGTCTGGGAAGGTGGGAGCAGGACAAACTGCTCCTCCTGACCAGAGGGAGGGGACTCGTGAGGGTCCAACTCCTAAGCCCGTGGAGGAAGAGGCTGAACCCGGGAGGAGGATGGGTGCGGGACAGGCCCCGCATCTTACCTCCAAAGGGGGGGACATCACCACAGGGCTGGGTGATGATCCCAAGCTCCAGTCGGACGGTGGTAAGAGGGGACAGGTGGAGAAAAAGGAAAAGAAAGGGGCAAGACGCAGGAAGCAGGTGGCAGGAGACGGAGAGGGCGCTGCTGCTGAGAGCGGCTCTGCCTCCTCCGTTCCAACCACTTCAAAAGCGCCAGCAGAAAGCTCCATCAACCCACCATCCTCCACACGCAGCTCTGCCCCACGAGGTGAGCTCGAGACTGTTTTTAATGATGACTTCATGGATTTCTCCACCCGTGAAGTCAGAAAAAGAGTGTGGCAGTCGGATGCGACGGGCGCCAAAAAGAAGTCTAAATAAAAGATGGGTTACATCCTCCAAGGTCTCCTCTTAATGGCGTTCTCCTTGTCCTCTTGGAACGCAGGCGGCCTGCGGAGCCCAGTGCGGATGCAGAGCGCGTTACACTTTTCCAAGTGGGACGTGCTCTGCATCCAAGAAACGCACTGGGATGTCAGCCACGCGCAACAAGTGCGGAGCATGGGAGTAGGCTCTGTATTTTGGGCCCTGGGCACGGCGTGCTCGCGCGGTGTGGCCACGGTGGTGAGGCCTGGTGTCTTAGGCCAACCCACCCTGGTACACGCCGACCCAGAGGGCTCCTTCCTGGTCCTGGACTTCACGGACACAGTGAAGTTCAGACTAATTAACATCTACGCCCCGAACGATGATGGTCTGAGGAGGCAATTCTTCAAAAAAATATTTCGCTTTGCGAACGACAATACAATCATAATCGGTGACTTTAATACAACACTTTGCAAGACAGACATCGGCATTAACAACTCTTTTAAAAACAGCACTGCCAGGACAGCCCTGTTGGAAGAAGCCGCCAGCAGGAACCTGACGGAGGTGTGGCGGTTCGTCCACCCCTTCCTGAAGGATTTCTCCAGGCGGCAGGTCGTCCAGGGCGTCCTGAAGCAGTCCCGCATTGACCTCTGTTTTGCCTCCTCAGACCTGGCACAGAGAGTCAGTGGTGCTTCCTACAAGTGGTCAGGCTTGAGTGATCACTCCACTTTAGATATTTATTTTGGGTTAGTTTCATCACCGAGGAATGGAGGACTGTGGGTCCTAAACAGCTCCATCCTCGGTGATGAAACTTTTTGTAGGAAAATGGACTTTTTGTTTGATGTATTTGACATGGAGCTGGAGCTGATCGACAGCGTGGTCGATTGGTGGCCGACGGCAAAAACACGCATTAAAAAGCTCTGTGTCAATTACAGCAAACACAAGGCGTGGCTGTCGACCAGGAGGGAGACCGCTCTCCGCCAGCGCCTGCAGGTCCTGGACCAGGGCGCAGCTTCCACCACTGGCCCTGTGGATCCAGAGTACCTGGTGGTGCGCGCTGAGCTGGAGCAGCTGGAGGTAAGTAGGTGTCAGGGTGCAATTTTGAGGGCAAAAGCCAGACACACAGTCGAAGGAGAACGCTCGACAGCGTTCTTCTTCGGCTGTGAGAAGGTTACACAGGGAAAGATGCACATAGATAAGTTGATAGATAAGACAGGTAAGATTGTTTCCGAGGTAAGTGAGGTTTTAGAGACAGCGCAGGATTTCTATAGTAGGCTTTTTAGTTCAGACGGAGTGGCAGAGCAGGCTTTAGACCAGGCTGTAGGTGCTCTGGAGCGCACACTGAGCAGGGAGGCTAGGGAGCTGTGCGACGCGCCTCTGTCTCTCATGGAGATAGAGGCTGCAGTCAAGAGTTTAAATACAGGAAAAAGCCCCGGAGAGGACGGACTAACCTGTGAGTTTTTCAAGCGTTTCGCTTCCAGGTTAGCTCCGATCCTACTCCTATTATATCAGGATTTTGAGAGTGAGAGTAGAGTTGGCGATGGTTTTGCGATGAGTGTCGTCACTCTGCTTTTTAAGAAGGGCGACAGGAGCAGCCTCGCCAACTACAGGCCCATTAGCCTTTTGAACGTAGACTATAAAATTTTAGCAAAGGTATTAGCAGGTAGGTTAAAGCGTGTGATTGGATCCGTCATACACCCCTCGCAGGCCTACAGCGTCCCCGGGAGGGACATCTCAGACACAGTTTTGTCTCTGAGATATCTCCTTCGGCAGATGCACGCGACCGGTGGTATTCACGTTAGTGTAGACTTTAACAAGGCGTTCGACAGAGTTGAGCATTCGTTCCTCTGGACTGTATTAGGTAAGTTAGGTTTCGGCGAACGGTTTGTTAATTGGCTACAGCTCATCTATTCCTTTGCGGTCAGTAAGGTCAAAGTCAACGGGTTTCTAACTGACTCTTTCCCCTTAAAAAGATCAGTCAGGCAGGGCTGTCCCCTCTCGTCGCTCCTCTACAGCATCGCCGCTGAGCCTTTGGCGGCCATGTTGAGGGCGGACGCGGCGGTGAGGGGACTGACCACGCCTGCGGGTAGGGAAGTCAAAATTTTTCAGTACGCAGATGACACGAATCTGATCCTCCGAGACGTGGAGAGCCTGAACGCCTCTCTCCACGTGCTCAATGTTTACGGCCTCGCTTCAGGGGCCAAAATCAATTTCGATAAAACCACGGTTAAATTTTGCGGCAGCGTCACGCCTGTTCCTCTCCCTGTCCAGCTCCGGGAGGCCGGGGACTCCTACAAGGTCCTCGGCGTCCCCCTGGGCAGAGACGAGGAGGCGTGTCGTACTGCACTTTGGTCGCCTTTGTGCGAGAAAATTACAGCGCGCTTGAATTTTTGGAGACGTCGTAATCTGACATTAAAAGGTAAAGTCTTAGTTGTAAATTCTTTGTGCATGTCCATGTTGAACCATGCACTCTCCGTGTACGGCCTGCCGGGGGTCTATGCTAACAAATTAAGGTTAGTGATAAACCACTTTTTGTGGAATCGTGAGAGGGGCTTTATTGCACATAAGGTTATGATAGGTGAGTACGATCAGGGAGGTTTAAAGTTAGCAGATTTAGAGTTAAGGAAGAAGGCCTTCAGGCTGAAAACAATTCGGAAATTTCTAGACGTTGAGGTAGATGCTCCATGGAAGGATTATATAGGTGAGTTTGTTAATAGTCTAGGTAAGTTTGGTGTTTATAATTTGTGTTTGTTGCCCCCTGTTTCGGTCCTGGAAGGCCTCCCCCCCTTCGAGAGGGAACTCTTGGAGGCGTGGAGGACTTTCAGGCCCCTGACTGTGGCGGTTCCAGACAGCGGTGAGGGTCTCGCGCACATGCCCCTCCGTCATAACCCTGACTTGCTCTCCGCTCCCCCCGGGAAGCGCGAGTGCATGATCAGTGGGGCGATGGAGGAGGCTGGGCTGGAATATGTAGGTAAGGTATTTGACGTGAAAGGTAATTTTAGTGTAGATTACATAGGGAAGTGTTTTAGGTTAGCAGGTAAAGTGTTTAGGAAAAAGTATATTAGTGGTATGGTAAGTATTTTTAACAGGAATCTGGTCAGGCATTGGGGAAGCACTTTGGGCCAAATGGGGAGCACGACAGGTAAGTTGAATTTTAATGTATTTGTTAGCACGGGGAGGTTTAGGATTTTCACAGACCTACCCACCCGCATCCTGTATCAGTTGTTGTTGCCAGGAGTGCTCGGGCGTCCCGCCTCGGAACACAAATGGTCATTAACATTCCCCGCACGCACCATCGCAACCATCTGGGCCAACATCTTTAATTGGTACACCCCACATAACGTAGGTCATTTTGACTTCAGATTTAGACACAGGATCGTCTTTACATCCGCAGCACTGCACGCATTTCTTCCCGACAGCTACGCTGCGGACTGCCCCGTGTGCCACGGACCCCCCGAGACCCTGGAGCACATGCTGTACACCTGCCCGGCCGTCCGCCCGTTCTGGTCCCGACTGCAGGACCTCCTCGCTCGGAGGCTGTCCTGGAGGCTCCCACCGCCGGCGGCCCTAGGAGGGGACGACCAGGAGCCCTGGCTCCTCCTCTTTGGTCCCGGAC
>NW_027315755.1:272500-275791 GCF_026437365.1 Eucyclogobius newberryi
TTTTAATCGTTATTTTGGTCATTTTCATTTACTTTTTTCAGTTCTTTTGTTTGTTCCCCTCCCAGTAAACTTACTGGGAGGTGGATTTTTTGTTTTTTGTGAGCATGGCTCAAAGGACGGACAACACGGCATCGGACACTGGAATGGACACGACAAAGGCAAGACAAAGTTTGAAAGAATCTGTAAATAATAGAAAGAACGAAGAAAGAAGAATGAAATTTATGAAAGAACTCACTGTGGTGTTGGAGTTGACGGAGGGAGCACAAATCACGCCACTTGCATTCTTAAAAGCGACACAGGAGGTGTGCGGCTCCATAGTAGCATGCAGACTCATCTCGAAGGACAAATATGAAGTAACCGTCAGTACCACCAAAGCGAAGGAGCGGCTCCTGGACGGGTACTGCATTGGAGGAGTCAGGGTTCACGCCCGTGACATCTCGGTGGATGAGCTGGTCGTGTCCTTCATGGGGCTGCCGGCTTATATCGAGGACGAGGAGATCCTGGCCAAGCTCTACGCCTGGGGGGTCTCTGCGGTCTCCGAGGTGAGGAGGAGAATGTGGCCGGGGACGAACGTGGCGGACGGCACCAGGTTTGTACGGGTAAGGTTCACGGACACGGTGCAGTCCTTACCGTATTCTGTCAGGTTTGACACCGCGGGGGGCCCCGAGTACTTCAGGGTAATACACGACAGGCAGGTGCGGGTGTGTAGGGGGTGTCTCCAGCCTGGCCATATTCTGAGGGAGTGCCCTGACTTTCTGTGCCGCAACTGCGGGAGCCAGGGGCATTACGCGCGCGAGTGCGTCGCGCAGCGGGCCCCGAAGTGCAGAGAGTGCCGCATGTTCCGCCACTTATGTCCGTGTGGTGCGGGTGACAGAGAGGAGGACAGAGGGGAGGACAGAGGGGAGGACAGGGAGGACGCCATTGGAGGAGAGAGCAGTGACGTGGCCCAGAACGTGCCCGCAACTGCTCTCTCCGAAGTAGAGGAGTTTTTGGAGGAGGAGGCTGTGGAGGAGTCAGGGGAGCCAGAGGTGTCTGGCTCCTCTTGCTCCTCTGACTCCTCAGACGAGGAGGCGTCCGTCGCACTGGAGATGGTGCTCGGCTCAGCGCTGGCGTCTGGGAAGGTGGGAGCAGGACAAACTGCTCCTCCTGACCAGAGGGAGGGGACTCGTGAGGGTCCAACTCCTAAGCCCGTGGAGGAAGAGGCTGAACCCGGGAGGAGGATGGGTGCGGGACAGGCCCCGCATCTTACCTCCAAAGGGGGGGACATCACCACAGGGCTGGGTGATGATCCCAAGCTCCAGTCGGACGGTGGTAAGAGGGGACAGGTGGAGAAGAAGGATAAGAAAGGGGCAAGACGCAGGAAGCAGGTGGCAGGAGACGGAGAGGGCGCTGCTGCTGAGAGCGGCTCTGCCTCCTCCGTTCCAACCACCTCAAAAGCGCCAGCAGAAAGCTCCATCAACCCACCATCCTCCACACGCAGCTCTGCCCCACGAGGTGAGCTCGAGACTGTTTTTAATGATGACTTCATGGATTTCTCCACCCGTGAAGTCAGAAAAAGAGTGTGGCAGTCGGATGCGACGGGCGCCAAAAAGAAGTCTAAATAAAAGATGGGTTACATCCTCCAAGGTCTCCTCTTAATGGCGTTCTCCTTGTCCTCTTGGAACGCAGGCGGCCTGCGGAGCCCAGTGCGGATGCAGAGCGCGTTACACTTTTCCAAGTGGGACGTGCTCTGCATCCAAGAAACGCACTGGGATGTCAGCCACGCGCAACAAGTGCGGAGCATGGGAGTGGGCTCTGTATTTTGGGCCCTGGGCACGGCGTGCTCGCGCGGTGTGGCCACGGTGGTGAGGCCTGGTGTCTTAGGCCAACCCACCCTGGTACACGCCGACCCAGAGGGCTCCTTCCTGGTCCTGGACTTCACGGACACAGTGAAGTTCAGACTAATTAACATCTACGCCCCGAACGATGATGGTCTGAGGAGGCAATTCTTCAAAAAAATATTTCGCTTTGCGAACGACAATACAATCATAATCGGTGACTTTAATACAACACTTTGCAAGACAGACATCGGCATTAACAACTCTTTTAAAAACAGCACTGCCAGGACAGCCCTGTTGGAAGAAGCCGCCAGCAGGAACCTGACGGAGGTGTGGCGGTTCGTCCACCCCTTCCTGAAGGATTTCTCCAGGCGGCAGGTCGTCCAGGGCGTCCTGAAGCAGTCCCGCATTGACCTCTGTTTTGCCTCCTCAGACCTGGCACAGAGAGTCAGTGGTGCTTCCTACAAGTGGTCAGGCTTGAGTGATCACTCCACTTTAGATATTTATTTTGGGTTAGTTTCATCACCGAGGAATGGAGGACTGTGGGTCCTAAACAGCTCCATCCTCGGTGATGAAACTTTTTGTAGGAAAATGGACTTTTTGTTTGATGTATTTGACATGGAGCTGGAGCTGATCGACAGCGTGGTCGATTGGTGGCCGACGGCAAAAACACGCATTAAAAAGCTCTGTGTCAATTACAGCAAACACAAGGCGTGGCTGTCGACCAGGAGGGAGACCGCTCTCCGCCAGCGCCTGCAGGTCCTGGACCAGGGCGCAGCTTCCACCACTGGCCCTGTGGATCCAGAGTACCTGGTGGTGCGCGCTGAGCTGGAGCAGCTGGAGGTAAGTAGGTGTCAGGGTGCAATTTTGAGGGCAAAAGCCAGACACACAGTCGAAGGAGAACGCTCGACAGCGTTCTTCTTCGGCTGTGAGAAGGTTACACAGGGAAAGATGCACATAGATAAGTTGATAGATAAGACAGGTAAGATTGTTTCCGAGGTAAGTGAGGTTTTAGAGACAGCGCAGGATTTCTATAGTAGGCTTTTTAGTTCAGACGGAGTGGCAGAGCAGGCTTTAGACCAGGCTGTAGGTGCTCTGGAGCGCACACTGAGCAGGGAGGATAGGGAGCTGTGCGACGCGCCTCTGTCTCTCATGGAGATAGAGGCTGCAGTCAAGAGTTTAAATACAGGGAAAAGCCCCGGAGAGGACGGACTAACCTGTGAGTTTTTCAAGCGTTTCGCTTCCAGGTTAGCTCCGATCCTACTCCTATTATATCAGGATTTTGAGAGTGAGAGTAGAGTTGGCGATGGTTTTGCGATGAGTGTCGTCACTCTGCTTTTTAAGAAGGGCGACAGGAGCAGCCTCGCCAACTACAGGCCCATTAGCCTTTTGAACGTAGACTATAAAATTTTAGCAAAGGTATTAGCAGGTAGGTTAAAGCGTGTGATTGGATCCGTCATACACCCCTCGCAGG
>NW_027315756.1:0-274901 GCF_026437365.1 Eucyclogobius newberryi
CCCCTGTCCTTAGACATAGAAATCTGGAGAGGATTGGAAGAACATGTGACCAGCAGTGACACAGGAGAAGTGAAAGTGGTTTTAGAATCACGAGGACGCTGGGACATAAATCAAAGGACACGGGACGCTGGGACATGTGTCTAAGGACAGAGGACGCTGGATCATATGTGTAAGGACAGAGGACCCTGGGACATGTGTCTAAGGACAGAGGATGCTGGGACATGTGTGTTAGGACAGAGGACGCTGGGACATGTGTTAGAGGACAGAGGACGCTGGGACATATGTGTAAGGACAGAGGACGCTGGGACATGTGTCAAAGGACAGAGGACGCTGGGACATATGTCAAAGGACAGAGGACGCCGGGACATGTGTCTAAGGACAGAGGACTCTGGGACATGTGTCTAAGGACAGAGGACGCTGGGACATGTGTCTAAGGACAGAGGAACGCTGGGACATGTGTCTAAGGACAGAGGACTCTGGGACATGTGTCTAAGGACAGAGGACGCTGGGACATGTGTCTAAGGACAGAGGACGCTGGGACATGTGTCTAAGGACAGAGGACTCTGGGACATGTGTCTAAGGACAGAGGACTCTGGGACATGTGTCTAAGGACAGAGGACGCTGGGACATGTGTCTAAGGACAGAGGACGCTGGGACATGTGTCTAAGGACAGAGGACGCTGGGACATGTGTCTAAGGACAGAGGACTCTGGGACATGTGTCTAAGGACAGAGGACTCTGGGACATGTGTCTAAGGACAGAGGACGCTGGGACATGTGTCTAAGGACAGAGGACGCTGGGACATGTGTCTAAGGACAGAGGACTCTGGGACATGTGTCTAAGGACAGAGGACTCTGGGACATGTGTCTAAGGACAGAGGACGCTGGGACATGTGTCTAAGGACAGAGGACTCTGGGACATGTGTCTAAGGACAGAGGACGCTGGGACATGTGTCTAAGGACAGAGGACTCTGGGACATGTGTCTAAGGACAGAGGACGCTGGGACATGTGTCTAAGGACAGAGGACTCTGGGACATGTGTCTAAGGACAGAGGACTCTGGGACATGTGTCTAAGGACAGAGGACGCTGGGACATGTGTCTAAGGACAGAGGACGCTGGGACATGTGTCTAAGGACAGAGGACTCTGGGACATGTGTCTAAGGACAGAGGACTCTGGGACATGTGTCTAAGGACAGAGGACTCTGGGACATGTGTCTAAGGACAGAGGACGCCGGGACATGTGTCTAAGGACAGAGGACTCTGGGACATGTGTCTAAGGACAGAGGACGCTGGGACATGTGTCTAAGGACAGAGGACTCTGGGACATGTGTCTAAGGACAGAGGACTCTGGGACATGTGTCTAAGGACAGAGGACGCTGGGACATGTGTCTAAGGACAGAGGACGCTGGGACATGTGTCTAAGGACAGAGGACTCTGGGACATGTGTCTAAGGACAGAGGACTCTGGGACATGTGTCTAAGGACAGAGGACTCTGGGACATGTGTCTAAGGACAGAGGACTCTGGGACATGTGTCTAAGGACAGAGGACGCTGGTGTTTAAAAAAGTCACTTCTTTGAGTGGTTTTCTAAAAGGTTTTACTAGAATCATCTTGTCTAAGTGCAGATGATGGGAGGGCATCTGACACACACAGGATCCGGACCAGGTCTAGGTCCCGGGACCCTGGTGGGACTGGTTTAGACCGGTCCACATCTCCACACGCTCCTGGAACACTGGGACTGTTCTGGGATCAGCGCCAGAGACTCCGGATCAGCAGAACTCACACTGAGACTGAGACTGTGTAAGACAATAATGTAACACTGACACGTGTGTTACATTACACACATGAGTGAGCGAATTATGACATGAATACAATGAATGTGATTCGTGTAAGTAATTAATCTAATTAATTTGATTAATTAATGGGTGTACAGGTGTATGACGGGTGTATTATGAGTGTTTTTTTTTTATTTTTTGAAACTTCCTATGATCTGTCCTTTCCTCCTGTATCTATTGCGTTGTAACAACGACATTTCCTCTTGAGTGGACATTAAAGGATTATCTTATCTTATTACAGGTGTATTACGAGTGTATTACAGGTGTATTACGAGTGTATTACAGGTGTATTAAGAGTGTATTACAGGTGTATTACGAGTGTATTACAGGTGTATTACGAGTGTATTACAGGTGTATTAAGAGTGTATTACGGGTAAGAGTGTATTACAGGTGTATTACGAGTGTATTATGAGTGTTTTTTTTTCTTTTTTGAAACTTCCTATAATCTGTCCTTTCCTCCTGTATCTATTGCGTTGTAACAACGACATTTCCTCTTGAGTGGACATTAAAGGATTATCTTATCTTATTACAGGTGTATTACGAGTGTATTACAGGTGTATTACGAGTGTATTACGGGTGTATTAAGAGTGTATTACAGGTGTATTAAGAGTGTATTACAGGTGTATTACGAGTGTATTACGGGTAAGAGTGTATTACAGGTGTATTACGAGTGTATTACGAGTGTATTGCGGGTGTATTACGGGTGTATTCCGGGTGTATTACGGGTGTATTACGGCTGTATTACGGGTGTATTGCGGGTGTATTACGGGTATATTGCAGTTGTATTACGGGTGTATTACGGGTGTATTGCGGGTGTATTACGGGTGTATTGCGGGTGTATTACGGGTGTATTGCAGGTGTATTACGGGTGTATTGCGGGTGTATTACGGGTATATTGCAGGTGTATTACGGGTGTATTGCGGGTGTATTACGGGTGTATTACAGGTATATTGCAGTTGTATTACGGGTGTATTACGGGTGTATTGCGGGTGTATTACGGGTGTATTGCGGGTGTATTACGGGTGTATTGCAGGTGTATTACGGGTGTATTGCGGGTATATTACGGGTATATTGCAGGTGTATTACGGGTGTATTACAGGTATATTGCAGTTGTATTACGGGTGTATTACGGGTGTATTGCGGGTGTATTACAAGTATATTGCAGTTGTATTACGGGTGTATTACAGGTGTATTGCGGGTGTATTACGGGTGTATTGCAGGTGTATTACGGGTGTATTGCGGGTGTATTGCGGGTGTATTACGGGTGTATTGCAGGTGTATTACGGGTGTATTGCGGGTGTATTACGGGTGTATTGCGGGTGTATTGCGGGTGTATTACGGGTGTATTACGGGTGTATTGCGGGTGTATTGCGGGTGTATTACGGGTGTATTGCAGGTGTATTACGGGTGTATTGCGGGTGTATTACGGGTGTATTGCAGGTGTATTACGGGTGTATTGCAGGTGTATTACGGGTGTATTGAGGGTGTATTACGGGTGTATTGCGGGTGTATTGCGGGTGTATTACGGGTATATTGCAGGTGTATTACGGGTGTATTGCGGGTGTATTGCGGGTGTATTACGGGTGTATTGCAGGTGTATTACGGGTGTATTGCGGGTGTATTACGGGTGTATTGCAGGTGTATTACGGGTGTATTGCAGGTGTATTACGGGTGTATTGAGGGTGTATTACGGGTGTATTGCGGGTGTATTGCGGGTGTATTACGGGTATATTGCAGGTGTATTACGGGTGTATTGCAGGTGTATTACGGGTGTATTGCGGGTGTATTGCGGGTGTATTACGGGTGTATTACGGGTGTATTGCAGTTGTATTACGGGTGTATTGCGGGTGTATTACGGGTATATTGCAGTTGTATTACGGGTGTATTGCTGGTGTATTGCGGGTGTATTGCGGGTGTATTGCGGGTGTATTGCGGGTGTATTGCGGGTGTATTACGGGTATATTGCAGTTGTATTACGGGTGTATTGCTGGTGTATTGCGGGTGTATTACAGGTATATTGCAGTTGTATTACGGGTGTATTACAGGTGTATTACGGGTGTATTGCGGGTGTATTGCGGGTATATTAAGGGTGTATTATGGGTGTATTGCGGGTGTATTACGGGTGTATTGCAGGTGTATTACGGGTTTATTAAGGGTGTATTACGGGTATATTAAGGGTGTATTATGGGTGTATTGCGGGTGTATTACGGGTGTATTGCAGGTGTATTACGGGTGTATTGCAGGTGTATTACGGGTGTATTGCGGGTGTATTGCGGGTGTATTACGGGTGTATTACGGGTGTATTGCGGGTGTATTACGGGTGTATTACGGGTGTATTGCGGGTGTATTGCAGGTGTATTACGGGTGTATTACGGGTGTATTACGGGTGTATTGCGGGTGTATTACGGGTGTATTACGGGTGTATTGCGGGTGTATTACGGGTATATTGCAGGTGTATTACGGGTGTATTACGGGTGTATTACGGGTGTATTGCGGGTGTATTGCAGGTGTATTACGGGTGTATTACGGGTGTATTACGGGTGTATTGCGGGTGTATTACGGGTGTATTACGGGTGTATTGCGGGTGTATTACGGGTATATTGCAGGTGTATTACGGGTGTATTAAGGGTGTATTACGGGTATATTAAGGGTGTATTAAGGGTGTATTACGGGTATATTGCAGGTGTATTACGGGTGTATTAAGGGTGTATTACGGGTATATTAAGGGTGTATTAAGGGTGTATTACGGGTATATTGCAGGTGTATTACGGGTGTATTAAGGGTGTATTAAGGGTGGTCCGGTGGAAGCGTTTGACAGGCGATAAATCAAACAAAGGAGGAGCTAAGGGAACGCCCAGAGGCAGTCTTTGTCCTGCAGTTTGCCCCTGGCAGCTGTGGCGAGCGATGAACATGAACATCTCCATGTCTGTTTGTATCATCTCAGTTTGAATGATGCTTTTCGTGAGTTTTACCGTCGCCGTGGAGGAAACTGCTCCTGTTGTTGTTGTGACATCATCGACAAAGGCCATGACCTCGAGGAGTTGGACCAGATCCGACCAGGTTTAATATGAGACGTTTGACCTCAAATGGACTCAAACCAAACGAAGGTTTACAACATTCAAACAAACACGCTCGTGTTCGTGGCTCCGCCCACATCCGGACAAAACCAATGGAATCGCCTCAAACGTCATGTCCAGCGGCGTTTGAGGAAGAAGCAGAGAATCAAACCTAATTCCTTCTGGTTGGGTCCGGTTTTGCGGCTGTTTTTTGACACAAATCCCAGCGTAGTCTGACTTCCCTGTGAGGGTGGGGCTCGCGTTTGGGCGTCGGCCGTCACAGTTTGTCAGATTCTCCACGATTCAAGCCTCTTACACTAAGCCTCCCTCGACTTATGGGTGAGAAATGCAGCGCGTTTAGCTTCTTTTACCAGCGAAAAGAGGGAGGAGAGAGGGGGAGAGGAGAGGGGGGAGGAGAGAGGAGAGGGGGGAGGAGAGGGGGGAGGAGAGAGGAGAGGGGGGAGGAGAGAGGAGAGGGGGGAGGAGAGGGGGGAGGAGAGAGGAGAGGGGGGAGGAGAGGGGGGAGGAAAGGGGGGAGGGGGAGGGGGGTGATTGTCGTTAAAAATGCAGAGCTTTCACGTTCTCCCTGTGTGAGTTTAGGGAGACACGAGAAGAGGAGGGAAAAGACAAGAAGAGCGGGGGAGGAAGATGAGAGAGAGAGAGAGAGAGAGAGAGAGAGAGAGAGAGAGAGAGAGAGAGAGAGAGAGAGAGAGAGAGAGAGAGAGAGAGAGAGAGGGAGAGGAAATGAGATAAAAGGGTGAGGAAAGAGAGAAGGAGAGGGAGAGGAGGGAGAGGCAGTGATAAAAGGGGGAGAAAGATGGGGAGGAATAAAAAGAGGAAGAGAGATGGAGAAAAGGGAGATGAACGTGTCAGCGGCGCTTTTTATAGAAATAATCCTGAGTTTGTGGGATTATGAGGAAAAGTGAAGCTGCGAAAGTCAGAACCTGAAGAAGAAGAAGAAGAAGAAGAAGAAGAAGAAGAAGAAGAAGAAGAAGAAGAAGAAGAAGAATCACACGATAATGAGGAGGTTCCTCTGACTTTTGTATTTCAGATGTTTCACAGACAGAAAACCAATGTGAGGTGAAATGTGGCTCGGAGCAGATGAAATGTGGCTCGGAGCAGGTGAAATGTGGCTCGGAGCAGGTGAAATGTGGCTCGGAGCAGGTGAAATGTGGCTCGGAGCAGGTGAAATGTGGCTCGGAGCAGGTGAAATGTGGCTCGGAGCAGGTGAAATGTGGCTCGGAGCAGTTATATCTTTGGTTTCACACTCACACGTCCGTCATCACAGGGAGAACCTCAGGGCTGCATTTTAGGCCCATTGTTCATCACAGAAGAGGAGCTGATTAACACTGAATGACCAGGGTTGAACCTTAGACCTGCTGTAGACCTGCTGTAGTCCTACTGTAGCCCTGCTGTAGTCCTACTGTAGCCCTGCTGTAGACCTGCTGTAGTCCTGCTGTAGTCCTACTGTAGCCCTGCTGTAGTCCTACTGTAGCCCTGCTGTAGCCCTGCTGTAGTCCTGCTGTAGTCCTACTGTAGTCCTGCTGTAGTCCTACTGTAGTCCTGCTGTAGTCCTACTGTAGCCCTGCTGTAGCCCTGCTGTAGTCCTGCTGTAGTCCTACTGTAGCCCTGCTGTAGTCCTGCTGTAGTCCTACTGTAGTCCTACTGTAGTCCTGCTGTAGTCCTGCTGTAGCCCTGCTGTAGTCCTGCTGTAGTCCTGCTGTAGTCCTACTGTAGCCCTGTTGTAGCCCTGCTGTAGTCCTACTGTAGCCCTGCTGTAGCCCTACTGTAGTCCTGCTGTAGTCCTACTGTAGCCCTGCTGTAGTTCTACTGTAGTCCTACTGTAGTCCTACTGTAGGCCTGCTGTAGTCCTGGAGCCTGGTCTGGAGCACGTGACACGAGGAGCCGAGCACAGATGGACTCACAGTCAGAGACTTTCACCATCTGCTCCTGCTCCAACACAAACGTCCCGCTCAAACGTCCCGCTCTAACGTCCCGCTCAAACGTCCCGCTCAAACGTCCTGCTCTAACGTCCCGCTCTAACGTCCCGCTCAAACGTCCCGCTCAAACGTCCCGCTCTAACGTCCCGCTCAAACGTCCCGCTCAAACGTCCTGCTCTAACGTCCCGCTCTAACGTCCCGCTCTAACGTCCCGCTCTAACGTCCCACACAAACGTCCCGCTCAAACGTCCCGCTCTAATGTCCCGCTCAAACGTCCTGCTCTAACGTCCCGCTCTAACGTCCCGCTCTAACGTCCCGCTCTAACGTCCCACACAAACGTCCCGCTCAAACGTCCCGCTCTAATGTCCCGCTCAAACGTCCTGCTCTAACGTCCCGCTCAAACGTCCCGCTCAAACGTCCTGCTCTAACGTCCCGCTCTAACGTCCCGCTCTAACGTCCCGCTCTAACGTCCCACACAAACGTCCCGCTCAAACGTCCCGCTCTAATGTCCCGCTCAAACGTCCTGCTCTAACGTCCCGCTCTAACGTCCCGCTCTAACGTCCCGCTCTAACGTCCCGCTCAAACGTCCCGCTCGAACGTCCCCACACAAACGTCCCGCTCTAAGGTCCCGCTCAAACGTCCCGCTCAAACGTCCCGCTCTAACGTCCCGCTCAAACGTCCCGCTCAAACGTCCCGCTCTAACGTCCCGCTCTAACGTCCCGCTCAAACGTCCCGCTCTAACGTCCCGCTCTAACGTCCCGCACAAACGTCCCACACAAACGTCCCGCTCTAACGTCCCGCTCTAACGTCCCGCTCAAACTTCCCACACAAACGTCCCGCTCAAACGTCCCACACAAACGTCCCGCTCAAACGTTCCGCACAAATGTCCCACACAAACGTCCCGCTCTAACGTCCCGCTCTAACGTCCCGCTCAAACGTCCCACACAAACGTCCCGCTCTAACGTGAACCTGGAATTCATAAGCTCCGAACGCTCCGGATGGTGTCATGTCCTGGTCTTTGTGGTCCTGGTCTTCGTGGTCCTGGTCTTCGTGGTCCTGGTCTTCGTGGTCCTGGTCTTTGTGGTCCTGGTCTTCGTGGTCCTGGTCTTTGTGGTCCTGGTCTTCGTGGTCCTGGTCTTCGTGGTCCTGGTCTTCGTGGTCCGGCTCGGCTCTGACCAGGTTCCTGGCTCGGATCTTGGACACGGGGCCCGAGGACAGTCCTTCAGAACAGGATCAGGAGTGAAAGGAATGCTGGAGCTTCTGTTTGTCTCCTGACGTCTCACACACGGACAAACTTCACCTGACGCTTCACCTGACGCTTCACCTGACGCTTTACCTGACGCTTCTTTCCTGGACTCTTCACCTGACGCTTCACCTGACGCTTCACCTGACGCTTCTTTCCTGGACTCTTCACCTGACGCTTCACCTGACTCTTCACCTGACGCTTCACCTGACGCTTCACCTGACTCTTCACCTGACGCTTCACCTGATGCTTCACCTGACTCTTCACCTGACGCTTCACCTGACGCTTCACCTGACGCTTCCTTCCTGGACTCTTCACCTGACGCTTCACCTGACGCTTCACCTGACGCTTCACCTGACGCTTCACCTGACGCTTCCTTCCTGGACTCTTCACCTGACTCTTCACCTGACGCTTCTTTCCTGGACTCTTCACCTGACGCTTCACCTGACTCTTCACCTGACGCTTCACCTGACGCTTCACCTGACGCTTCCTTCCTGGACTCTTCACCTGACGCTTCACCTGACGCTTCACCTGACTCTTCACCTGACTCTTCACCTGACTCTTCACCTGACTCTTCACCTGACGCTTCACCTGACTCTTCACCTGACGCTTCACCTGACGCTTCACCTGACGCTTCCTTCCTGGACTCTTCACCTGACTCTTCACCTGACGCTTCACCTGACGCTTCACCTGACGCTTCACCTGACGCTTCACCTGACGCTTCCTTCCTGGACTCTTCACCTGACTCTTCACCTGACGCTTCTTTCCTGGACTCTTCACCTGACGCTTCACCTGACTCTTCACCTGACGCTTCACCTGACGCTTCACCTGACGCTTCCTTCCTGGACTCTTCACCTGACTCTTCACCTGACGCTTCACCTGACGCTTCACCTGACGCTTCACCTGTCAGAGTCTGAGCGTCTCTTTCATCTCAGACTCTTTCCTCAGGTGAAATAGAAAAACCTTTGAAGTGGGATCTGCATTTTAATCATGTTAAACGTCTCTTCGCTGCACGGCTTTATTACGACACACACTTCAGCTCTTACTGGACACACACTGGACACACACTGGACACACACTGGACACACACTGGACACACACTGGACACACACTTTGACTCTCTGAAGGCAGCAGAGGACAGCAGAGGACAGCAGGGGACAGCTGAGGACAGCAGGGGGCAGCAGAGGACAGCAGGGGGCAGCAGAGGACAGCAGAGGACAGCAGGGGGCAGCTGAGGACAGCAGGGGGCAGCAGAGGACAGCAGGGGGCAGCAGAGGACAGCAGAGGACAGCAGAGGACAGCAGGGGGCAGCAGAGGACAGCAGAGGACAGCAGGGGGCAGCAGAGGACAGCAGAGGACAGCAGAGGACAGCAGGGGGCAGCTGAGGACAGCAGAGGACAGCAGAGGACAGCAGGGGACAGCAGGGGACAGCAGGGGGCAGCAGAGGACAGCAGGGGACAGCAGAGGGTAAAAGAGCTCTTGTCACCAGGACCGTGTACTGCTGCTGCTACTCAGAGTAACGAAGTACGACAGTAAAAGTAAATATATAACTTATGTAACTAAATTGAGACCTTTTAATCTGAAAATCTGGTTTGAAATACATTTACTTTTTACCTCTATAAGTAAAAGTACATTTGTTTGTACTTTTACTTCAACATGTTGTGTTTCTGCCGCCGCCGCTGCTACTGGGCCACTAGAGGGCGCTGTTACTGCAGGTTTAAAGCACCGACTCTGGATCCAGGAAGATTCAACATCTGTCATGTGGAATATTTTAGACCTGGTTTAGAACCTGGTTTAGTCCTGGTTTAGTCCTGGTTTAGTCCTGGTTTAGTCCTGGTTTAGAACTTGGTTTAGTCCTGGTTTAGTCCTGGTTTATTCCTGGTTTAGTCCTGGTTTAGTCCTGGTTTAGACCTGGTTTAGAACTTGGTTTAGTCCTGGTTTAGTCCTGGTTTAGACCTGGTTTAGACCTGTTTTAGTCCTGGTTTAGTCCTGGTTTAGACCTGGTTTAGTCCTGGTTTAGTCCTGGTTTAGACCTGGTTTAGTCCTGGTTTAGAACTTGGTTTAGTCCTGGTTTAGTCCTGGTTTAGACCTGGTTTAGTCCTGGTTTAGTCCTGGTTTGGACCTGGTTTAGTCCTGGTTTAGTCCTGGTTTAGACCTGGTTTAGTCCTGGTTGAGACCTGGTTTAGTCCTGGTTTAGACCTGGTTTAGTCCTGGTTTAGTCCTGGTTTAGACCTGGTTTAGTCCTGGTTTAGAACTTGGTTTAGTCCTGGTTTAGTCCTGGTTTAGAACTTGGTTTAGTCCTGGTTTAGTCCTGGTTTAGACCTGGTTTAGACCTGGTTTAGTCCTGGTTTAGTCCTGGTTTGGACCTGGTTTAGTCCTGGTTTAGTCCTGGTTTAGACCTGGTTTAGTCCTGGTTTAGACCTGGTTTAGTCCTGGTTTAGTCCTGGTTTAGACCTGGTTTAGTCCTGGTTGAGACCTGGTTTAGTCCTGGTTTAGTCCTGGTTTAGACCTGGTTTAGTCCTGGTTTGGACCTGGTTTAGTCCTGGTTTGGACCTGGTGTAGTCCTGGTTTGGACCTGGTTTAGTCCTGGTTTCGACCTGGTTTCGACCTGGTTTAGTCCTGGTTTAGTCCTGGTTTAGACCTGGTTTAGTCCTGGTTTGGACCTGGTTTAGTCCTGGTTTGGACCTGGTGTAGTCCTGGTTTGGACCTGGTTTAGTCCTGGTTTCGACCTGGTTTAGTCCTGGTTTAGACCTGGTTTAGTCCTGGTTTAGTCCTGGTTTAGACCTGGTTTAGTCCTGGTTTTGACCTGGTTTAGTCCTGGTTTAGACCTGGTTTAGTCCTGGTTTCGACCTGGTTTAGTCCTGGTTTAGACCTGGTTTAGTCCTGGTTTAGTCCTGGTTCAGACCTGGTTTAGACCTGGTTTAGACCTGGTTTAGTCCTGGTTTAGACCTGGTTTAGACCTGGTTTAGTCCTGGTTTAGACCTGGTTTAGTCCTGGTTTAGTCCTGGTTTAGACCTGGTTTAGACCTGGTTTAGACCTGGTTTAGACCTGGTTTAGTCCTGGTTTAGACCTGGTTTAGACCTGGTTTAGTCCTGGTTTAGTCCTGGTTTAGACCTGGTTTAGACCTGGTTTAGACCTGGTTTAGTCCTGGTTTCGACCTGGTTTAGTCCTGGTTTAGACCTGGTTTAGTCCTGGTTTGGACCTGGTTCAGTCCTGGTTTAGTCCTGGTTTAGACCTGGTTTAGTCCTGGTTTAGTCCTGGTTTAGTCCTGGTTTAGACCTGGTTTAGACCTGGTTTAGTCCTGGTTTAGACCTGGTTTAGACCTGGTTTAGTCCTGGTTTAGACCTGGTTTAGTCCTGGTTTAGTCCTGGTTTAGACCTGGTTTAGTCCTGGTTTAGACCTGGTTTAGTCCTGGTTTAGTCCTGGTTTAGACCTGGTTTAGACCTGGTTTAGACCTGGTTTAGACCTGGTTTAGTCCTGGTTTAGACCTGGTTTAGACCTGGTTTAGTCCTGGTTTAGTCCTGGTTTAGACCTGGTTTAGACCTGGTTTAGACCTGGTTTAGTCCTGGTTTCGACCTGGTTTAGTCCTGGTTTAGACCTGGTTTAGTCCTGGTTTGGACCTGGTTCAGTCCTGGTTTAGTCCTGGTTTAGACCTGGTTTAGTCCTGGTTTAGTCCTGGTTTAGTCCTGGTTTAGACCTGGTTTAGACCTGGTTTAGTCCTGGTTTAGACCTGGTTTAGACCTGGTTTAGTCCTGGTTTAGTCCTGGTTTAGTCCTGGTTTAGATCTGGTTTAGACCTGGTTTAGACCTGGTTTAGACCTGGTTTAGTCCTGGTTTAGTCCTGGTTTAGTCCTGGTTTAGTCCTGGTTTAGTCCTGGTTTAGATCTGGTTTAGACCTGGTTTAGACCTGGTTTAGACCTGGTTTAGTCCTGGTTTAGACCTGGTTTAGACCTGGTTTAGTCCTGGTTTAGTCCTGGTTTAGACCTGGTTTAGTCCTGGTTTAGACCTGGTTTAGTCCTGGTTTAGACCTGGTTTAGTCCTGGTTTAGTCCTGGTTTAGACCTGGTTTAGTCCTGGTTTAGTGACTGAGCAGGTGCAGAATGATAAACGCTATGGACGAGTTTCTGAAGATGAAACGAGAGAAGTTGATTTCATAAAGGTTCAGACGCCTCCGACCCACGATGTCCCACGATGTCCCACGATGTCCCACGATGTCTCCAGCCTCCGTCCAAATGTCCCATGATGTCTCCAGCCTCTGTCCAAACGTCTCACGATGTCTCCAGCCTCTGTCCAAATGTCCCACGATGTCTCCAGCCTCTGTCCAAATGTCCCACGATGTCTCCAGCCTTTGTCCAAACGTCACACGATGTGTCCAGCCTCTGTCCAAACGTCTCAAGATGTCTCCAGCCTCTTTCCAAACGTCCCACGATGTCTCCAGCCTCTGTCCAAACGTCACACGATGTCTCCAGCCTCTGTCCAAACGTCTCACAATGTCTCCAGCCTCTGTCCAAACGTCCCACGATGTCTCCAACTTCTGTCCCAACGTCCCACAATGTCTCCAGCCTCTGTCAAAATGTCCCACGATGTCTCCAGCCTTTGTTCAAACGTCACACGATGTCTCCAGCCTCTGTCCAAACGTCTCACGATGTCTCCAGCCTCTGTCCAAATGTCTCACGATGTCTCCAACTGCTGTCCAAACGTCCCACGATGTCTCCAGCTTCTGTCCAAACGTCTCACGATGTCTCCAGCCGACATGTTTTCTTCTGTTCTTCTAAACAACTGTGTGCTTTTCTGCAGGTGATCAGCTCCGCCCCCAAGATCTGATCCAAGCTCCGCCCCCAAGATCTGATCCAAGCTCCGCCCCCAAGATCTGATCCAAGCTCCGCCCCCAAGATCTGATCCAAGCTCCGCCCCCAAGATCTGATCCAAGCTCCTCCCCCGGATCTACTCCAGGCTCCTCCCCAGGCTCCTCCCCGGGATCTTCTCCAGGATCTGGTCTGGATGGATCAGACCAAAGGTCAGGCGGAGGCGGGTCTGAACGTGACCCTAACGCTCCGCCTCCTCATGCACGGGAAGGTGAACCTCAAATATGTGAATATTTGTGCATTATTTTCATTTTGTCAAAATCTTAGCTCCACATTTTTGCAACAGATTATAATTCCTGCATGGACCAATCAGAAGGAGCTGAGTTTAAAGACAAAGCTCTGGATTTACGGGTCACTCTGGGTTCTGACCTCACCTATGGTCATGAGCTTTAATGACCCAAATGACAAGATCCTCCCCCGGGTGGCTGGGCACTCCCTTAGAGACAGGGGGAGGAGCTCAGTCACAGGGCGGGAGCTCGGAGTAGAGCCGCTGCTCCTCCAGCCTCCTGGGCTCCGGAACAGATGTCGGGGCCTCGAAAGACCCAGGACACGCTGGAGGGACTATGGTTCTCGGCCTGGGAACGCCTAGGAGGAAGTTGTGGGGAGGGGGAGGTCTGGGAGTCCCTGCTTAGACTGCTGCCCCCGCGACCCGGCCCCCGCGAACCCGCGACCCCGTGAACCCGCGACATGGCCCCCGCAACCCCGCGACCTGGCCCCCGCAACCCGGCCCCCGCAACCCGGCCCCCGCGCGACCCGGCCCCCGCGACCCGGCCCCCGCGACCCGGCGACCTGGCCCCCATGACCCGGCGAACTCGCGACCCCGCGACATGGCCCCCGCGACCCCGCGACCTGGCCACCGCAACCCGGCCCCCGCGCGACCCGGCCCCCGCGACCCGGCGACCCCGCGACATGGCCCCCGCGACCCTGCGACCTGGCCCCCGCAACCTGGCCCCCGCACGACCCGGCGACCTGGCCCCCGCGACCTGGCCCCGCAACCCGGCCCCCGCGCGACCCGGCCCCCGCGACATGGCCCCCGCGACATGGCCCCCGCGACCTGGCCCCCGCAACCTGGCCCCCGCGCGACCCGGCCCCTGCGCGACCCGGCGACCTGGCCCCCCGCGCGACCCGCGACATGGCCCCCGCAACCCCCCGACCTGGCCCCCGCAACCCGGCCCCCGCGCGACCCGGCGACCTGGCCCCCACGACCCGGTGAACCCGCAACCCCGCGACCCGTCCCCCGCAACCTGGCCCCCGCGACCCCGCGACCCGGAGAAGTGAAAGAAGATTAATCAGAACAATTAAAAGAAAGTTGTTGGATAGGATGTTCACATGTTCATAGGATGTTCACATGTTCATAGGATGTTCACATGTTCATAGGATGTTCACATGTTCATAGGATGTACACATGTTCATAGGATGTTCACATGTTCATAGGATGCTCACATGTTCATAGGATGCACACATGTTCATAGGATGTTCACATGTTCATAGGATGTTCACATGTTCATAGGATGCACATATGTTCATAGGATGCACACATGTTCATAGGATGCACACATATTCATAGGATGCACACATGTTCATAGGATGTTCACATGTTCATAGGATGCACACATGTTCATAGGATGCACACATGTTCATAGGATGCACACATGTTCATAGGATGTTCACATGTTCATAGGATGTTCACATGTTCATAGGATGTTCACATGTTCATAGGATGCACACATGTTCATAGGATGCACACATGTTCATATTATGCACACATGTTCATAGGATGCACACATGTTCATAGGATGCACACATGTTCATAGGATGTTCACATGTTCATAGGATGTTCACATGTTCATAGGATGCACACATGTTCATAGGATGCACACATGTTCATAGGATGTTCACATGTTCATAGGATGTTCACATGTTCATAGGATGCACACATGTTCATAGGATGTTCACATGTTCATAGGATGCACACATGTTCATAGGATGCACACATGTTCATATTATGCACACATGTTCATAGGATGTTCACATGTTCATAGGATGCACACATGTTCATAGGATGTTCACATGTTCATAGGATGTTCACATGTTCATAGGATGTTCACATGTTCATAGGATGTTCACATGTTCATAGGATGTTCATAGGATGCACACATGTTCATAGGATGTTCATATTATGCACACATGTTCATAGGATGCACACATGTTCATAGGATGCACACATGTTCATAGGATGTTCACATGTTCATAGGATGTTCACATGTTCATAGGATGTTCACATGTTCATAGGATGTTCACATGTTCATAGGATGTTCATAGGATGCACACATGTTCATAGGATGTTCATAGGATGCACACATGTTCATAGGATGTTCATAGGATGCACACATGTTCATAGGATGCACACATGTTCATAGGATGCACACATGTTCATAGGATGTTCACATGTTCATAGGATGCACACATGTTCATAGGATGTTCACATGTTCATAGGATGCTCACATGTTCATAGGATGTTCACATGTTCATAGGATGCACACATGTTCATAGGATGCACACATGTTCATAGGATGCACACATGTTCGTAGGATGCACACATGTTCATATGATGTTCACATGTTCATAGGATGCACACATGTTCATAGGATGCACACATGTTCATAGGATGCACACATGTTCATAGGATGCACACATGTTCATATTATGCACACATGGTCATAGGATGCACACATGTTCATATTATGCACACATGTTCATAGGATGTACACATGTTCATAGGATGCACACATGTTCATAGGATGCACACATGTTCATAGGATGTGCACATGTTCATAGGATGCACACATGTTCATAGGATGTTCACATGTTCATAGGATGTTCACATGTTCATAGGATGTTCACATGTTCATAGGATGTTCACATGTTCATAGGATGTACATATGTTCATAGGATGTTCACATGTTCATAGGATGTACACATGTTCATAGGATGCACACATGTTCATAGGATGTTCACATGTTCATAGGATGCACACATGTTCATAGGATGTACATATGTTCATAGGATGTTCACATGTTCATAGGATGTACACATGTTTATAGGATGCACACATGTTCATAGGATGTTCACATGTTCATAGGATGTTCACATGTTCATAGGATGTTCACATGTTCATAGGATGCACACATGTTCATAGGATGCACACATGTTCATAGGATGTTCACATGTTCATAGGATGCACACATGTTCATAGGATGTACACATGTTCATAGGATGTTCACATGTTCATAGGGTGATCACATGTTCATAGGATGTTCATAGGATGCACACATGTTCATAGGATGCACACATGTTCATAGGATGCACACATGTTCATAGGATGCACACATGTTCATATTATGCACACATGTTCATAGGATGCACACATGTTCATAGGATGCACACATGTTCATAGGATGTTCACATGTTCATAGGATGTTCACATGTTCATAGGATGCACACATGTTCATAGGATGCACACATGTTCATAGGATGCACACATGTTCATATTATGCACACATGTTCATAGGATGTTCACATGTTCATAGGATGCACACATGTTCATAAGATGCACACATGTTCATATTATGCACACATGTTCATAGGATGTTCACATGTTCATAGGATGCACACATGTTCATAGGATGTTCACATGTTCATAGGATGCACACATGTTCATAGGATGTTCACATGTTAATAGGATGTTCACATGTTCATAGGATATTCACATGTTCATAGGATGTTCACATGTTCATAGGATGTTCATAGGATGCACACATGTTCATAGGATGCACACATGTTCATAGGATGCACACATGTTCATAGGATGTTCACATGTTCATAGGATGCACACATGTTCATAGGATGTTCACATGTTCATAGGATGTTCACATGTTCATAGGATGTTCACATGTTCATAGGATGCACACATGTTCATAGGATGCACACATGTTCATAGGATGCACACATGTTCATAGGATGCACACATGTTCATATGATGTTCACATGTTCATAGGATGCACACATGTTCATAGGATGCACACATGTTCATAGGATGCACACATGTTCATATTATGCACACATGTTCATAGGATGCACACATGTTCATAGGATGCACACATGTTCATAGGATGTTCACATGTTCATAGGATGTTCACATGTTCATAGGATGCACACATGTTCATATTATGCACACATGTTCATAGGATGTTCACATGTTCATAGGATGTTCACATGTTCATAGGATGCACACATGTTCATAGGATGCACACATGTTCATAGGATGCACACATGTTCATAGGATGCACACATGTTCATATTATGCACACATGTTCATAGGATGTTCACATGTTCATAGGATGTTCACATGTTCATAGGATGCACACATGTTCATAGGATGCACACATGTTCATAGGATGTTCACATGTTCATAGGATGTATACATGTTCATAGGATGCACACATGTTCATAGGATGTTCACATGTTCATAGGATGCACACATGTTCATAGGATGCACACATGTTCATAGGATGTTCACATGTTCATAGGATGTATACATGTTCATAGGATGCACACATGTTCATAGGATGTTCACATGTTCATAGGATGTATAGATGTTCATAGGATGCACACATGTTCATAGGATGTTCACATGTTCATAGGATGCACACATGTTCATAGGATGCACACATGTTCATAGGATGTTCACATGTTCATAGGATGTATACATGTTCATAGGATGCACACATGTTCATAGGATGTTCACATGTTCATAGGATGCACACATGTTCATAGGATGCACACATGTTCATAGGATGTTCACATGTTCATAGGATGTTCACATGTTCATAGGATGCACACATGTTCATAGGATGCACACATGTTCATAGGATGCACACATGTTCATAGGATGTTCACATGTTCATAGGATGTTCACATGTTCATAGGATGCACACATGTTCATAGGATGCACACATGTTCATAGGATGCACACATGTTCATAGGATGTTCACATGTTCATAGGATGTTCACATGTTCATAGGATGCACACATGTTCATAGGATGCACACATGTTCATAGGATGCACACATGTTCATAGGATGTTCACATGTTCATAGGATGCACACATGTTCATAGGATGTTCACATGTTCATAGGATGTTCACATGTTCATAGGATGCACACATGTTCACAGGATGCACACATGTTCATAGGATGCACACATGTTCGTAGGATGCACACATGTTCATAGGATGCACACATGTTCATATGATGGTCACATGTTCATATTATGCACACATGTTCATAGGATGCACACATGTTCATAGGATGCACACATGTTCATAGGATGCACACATGTTCATAGGATGCACACATGTTCATATTATGCACACATGTTCATAGGATGCACACATGTTCATAGGATGCACACATGTTCATAGGATGTTCACATGTTCATAGGATGTTCACATGTTCATAGGATGCACACATGTTCATAGGATGCACACATGTTCATAGGATGCACACATGTTCATAGGATGTTCACATGTTCATAGGATGCACACATGTTCATTGGATGTTCACATGTTCATAGGATGTTCACATGTTCATAGGATGCACACATGTTCACAGGATGCACACATGTTCATAGGATGCACACATGTTCGTAGGATGCACACATGTTCATATGATGGTCACATGTTCATAGGATGCACACATGTTCATAGGATGCACACATGTTCATAGGATGCACACATGTTCATAGGATGCACACATGTTCATAGGATGCACACATGTTCATATTATGCACACATGTTCATAGGATGCACACATGTTCATAGGATGCACACATGTTCATAGGATGTACACATGTTCATAGGATGCACACATGTTCATAGGATGCACACATGTTCATAGGATGCACACATGTTCATAGGATGTACACATGTTCATAGGATGCACACATGTTCATAGGATGTTCACATGTTCATAGGATGTACACATGTTCATAGGATGCACACATGTTCATAGGATGTGCACATGTTCATAGGATGCACACATGTTCATAGGATGTTCACATGTTCATAGGATGTTCACATGTTCATAGGATGTTCACATGTTCATAGGATGTACACATGTTCATAGGATGCACACATGTTCATAGGATGTTCACATGTTCATAGGATGCACACATGTTCATAGGATGTACATATGTTCATAGGATGTTCACATGTTCATAGGATGTACACATGTTTATAGGATGCACACATGTTCATAGGATGTTCACATGTTCATAGGATGTTCACATGTTCATAGGATGTTCACATGTTCATAGGATGCACACATGTTCATAGGATGCACACATGTTCATAGGATGTTCACATGTTCATAGGATGCACACATGTTCATAGGATGTACACATGTTCATAGGATGTTCACATGTTCATAGGGTGATCACATGTTCATAGGATGTTCATAGGATGCACACATGTTCATAGGATGCACACATGTTCATAGGATGCACACATGTTCATAGGATGCACACATGTTCATATTATGCACACATGTTCATAGGATGCACACATGTTCATAGGATGTACACATGTTCATAGGATGCACACATGTTCATAGGATGTGCACATGTTCATAGGATGCACACATGTTCATAGGATGCACACATGTTCATAGGATGTTCACATGTTCATAGGATGCACACATGTTCATAGGATGCACACATGTTCATAGGATGTTCACATGTTCATAGGATGTATACATGTTCATAGGATGTTCACATGTTCATAGGATGTACACATGTTCATAGGATGCACACATGTTCATAGGATGTGCACATGTTCATAGGATGCACACATGTTCATAGGATGCACACATGTTCATAGGATGCACACATGTTCATAGGATGCACACATGTTCATAGGATGCACACATGTTCATATTATGCACACATGTTCATAGGATGCACACATGTTCATAGGATGCACACATGTTCATAGGATGTTCACATGTTCATAGGATGTTCACATGTTCATAGGATGCACACATGTTCACAGGATGCACACATGTTCATAGGATGCACACATGTTCGTAGGATGCACACATGTTCATAGGATGCACACATGTTCATATGATGGTCACATGTTCATATTATGCACACATGTTCATAGGATGCACACATGTTCATAGGATGCACACATGTTCATAGGATGCACACATGTTCATAGGATGCACACATGTTCATATTATGCACACATGTTCATAGGATGCACACATGTTCATAGGATGCACACATGTTCATAGGATGTTCACATGTTCATAGGATGTTCACATGTTCATAGGATGCACACATGTTCATAGGATGCACACATGTTCATAGGATGCACACATGTTCATAGGATGTTCACATGTTCATAGGATGCACACATGTTCATTGGATGTTCACATGTTCATAGGGTGATCACATGTTCATAGGATGTTCATAGGATGTTCACATGTTCATAGGATGTTCACATGTTCATAGGATGCACACATGTTCACAGGATGCACACATGTTCATAGGATGCACACATGTTCGTAGGATGCACACATGTTCATATGATGGTCACATGTTCATAGGATGCACACATGTTCATAGGATGCACACATGTTCATAGGATGCACACATGTTCATAGGATGCACACATGTTCATAGGATGCACACATGTTCATATTATGCACACATGTTCATAGGATGCACACATGTTCATAGGATGCACACATGTTCATAGGATGTACACATGTTCATAGGATGCACACATGTTCATAGGATGCACACATGTTCATAGGATGCACACATGTTCATAGGATGTACACATGTTCATAGGATGCACACATGTTCATAGGATGTTCACATGTTCATAGGATGTACACATGTTCATAGGATGCACACATGTTCATAGGATGTGCACATGTTCATAGGATGCACACATGTTCATAGGATGTTCACATGTTCATAGGATGTTCACATGTTCATAGGATGTTCACATGTTCATAGGATGCACACATGTTCATAGGATGCACACATGTTCATATTATGCACACATGTTCATAGGATGTTCACATGTTCATAGGATGCACACATGTTCATAGGATGTTCACATGTTCATAGGATGCACACATGTTCATAGGATGCACACATGTTCATAGGATGTTCACATGTTAATAGGATGTTCACATGTTCATAGGATGTTCACATGTTCATAGGATGTTCACATGTTCATAGGATGTTCATAGGATGCACACATGTTCCTAGGATGCACACATGTTCATAGGATGCACACATGTTCATAGGATGTTCACATGTTCATAGGATGCACACATGTTCATAGGATGTTCACATGTTCATAGGATGTTCACATGTTCATAGGATGTTCACATGTTCATAGGATGCACACATGTTCATAGGATGCACACATGTTCATAGGATGCACACATGTTCATAGGATGCACACATGTTCATATGATGTTCACATGTTCATAGGATGCACACATGTTCATAGGATGCACACATGTTCATAGGATGCACACATGTTCATATTATGCACACATGTTCATAGGATGCACACATGTTCATAGGATGCACACATGTTCATAGGATGTTCACATGTTCATAGGATGTTCACATGTTCATAGGATGCACACATGTTCATAGGATGCACACATGTTCATAGGATGCACACATGTTCATAGGATGCACACATGTTCATAGGATGCACACATGTTCATAGGATGCACACATGTTCATATTATGCACACATGTTCATAGGATGCACACATGTTCATAGGATGTTCACATGTTCATAGGATGCACACATGTTCATAGGATGTTCACATGTTCATAGGATGTATACATGTTCATAGGATGCACACATGTTCATAGGATGTTCACATGTTCATAGGATGTATACTTGTTCATAGGATGCACACATGTTCATAGGATGTTCACATGTTCATAGGATGCACACATGTTCATAGGATGCACACATGTTCATAGGATGTTCACATGTTCATAGGATGTATACATGTTCATAGGATGTTCACATGTTCATAGGATGTTCACATGTTCATAGGATGCACACATGTTCATAGGATGTTCACATGTTCATAGGATGCACACATGTTCATAGGATGCACACATGTTCATAGGATGTTCACATGTTCATAGGATGTTCACATGTTCATAGGATGTTCACATGTTCATAGGATGTAGGATGTTGTCCACAGGGGGCGACAGAGAGCAGATGAACACATTAAAGTACTCGTAAAATAACTTCAACGTAATAATGAATTAATAATACATAAGCCACTCCCACCTGTCTACAAGCCCCGCCTACTTTTGCATAAGCCCCGCCTGTCTGTGAAAAAGCCCCGCCCACTCTTGCTTCAGCTTTGGTGCTGTTCGTCCCCATGACCCAGGACACGCCCACTGGTCAGTTTCACTCTTTTTCTGCTTCATCCACAGGAAGTGGGCAGCATCATCGGAAAGGTAAAGATATTATATTATATTATATTATATTATATTATACTACATTATATTATATTATATTATACTATATTATATTATATTATATTATATTGTATTATATTATACTATATTATATTATATTATTTATATACATTATATAGTGTAGTGTATTATATTATATTATATTATATTATATTATATTATATTATATTGCATGCTGGGATAGCACTGCAGGTGCATGCTGGGATAGCACTGCAGGTGCATGCTGGGATAGCACCGCAGGTGCATGCTGGGATAGCACGAGCACGAGCTCGACACAAACGCTCTTTTGTCATTTCAGAAGGGGGAAAGTGTGAAGAAGATGCGCGAGGAGGTGAGTGCGACAGGCAGAGCGTGACCTTTGACCCTCTGTGGAGTCTAGCGTGTGGTTTGTGTCAGAGCGTGACCTTTGACCCTCTGTGGAGTCTAACGTGACGTTTGTGTCAGAGCGTGACCTTTGACCCTCTGTGGAATCTAACGTGGTGTTTGTGTCAGAGCGTGACCTTTGACCCTCTGTGGAGTCTAACGTGTGGTTTGTGTCAGAATGTGACCTTTGACCCTCTGTGGAATCTAACGTATGGTTTGTGTCAGAGCGTGACCTTTGGCCCTCTGTGGAGTCTAACGTGACGTTTGTGTCAGAGCGTGACCTTTGACCCTCTGTGGAATCTAACGTGGTGTTTGTGTCAGAGCGTGACCTTTGACCCTCTGTGGAGTCTAACGTATGGTTTGTGTCAGAATGTGACCTTTGACCCTCTGTGGAGTCTAACGTATGGTTTGTGTCAGAGCGTGACCTTTGGCCCTCTGTGGAGTCTAACGTGACGTTTGTGTCAGAATGTGACCTTTGGCCCTCTGTGGAGTCTAACGTGACGTTTGTGTCAGAGCGTGACCTTTGACCCTCTGTGGAGTCTAACGTATGGTTTGTGTCAGAGCGTGACCTTTGACCCTCTGTGGAGTCTAACGTGACGTTTGTGTCAGAATGTGACCTTTGGCCCTCTGTGGAGTCTAACGTGACGTTTGTGTCAGAGCGTGACCTTTGACCCTCTGTGGAGTCTAACGTATGGTTTGTGTCAGAGCGTGACCTTTGGCCCTCTGTGGAGTCTAACGTGACGTTTGTGTCAGAATGTGACCTTTGACCCTCTGTGGAGTCTAACGTGTCAGAGCGTGACCTTTGACCCTCTGTGGAGTCTAACGTGACGTTTGTGTCAGAGCGTGACCTTTGACCCTCTGTGGAGTCTAACGTGTGGTTTGTGTCAGAATGTGACCTTTGACCCTCTGTGGAATCTAACGTGTGGTTTGTGTCAGAGCGTGACCTTTTGCCCTCTGTGGAGTCTAACGTGACGTTTGTGTCAGAGCGTGACCTTTGACCCTCTGTGGAGTCTATCGTGACGTTTGTGTCAGAGCGTGACCTTTGACCCTCTGTGGAGTCTAGCGTGTGGTTTGTGTCAGAGTGTGACCTTTGACCCTCTGTGGAGTCTAGCGTGTGGTTTGTGTCGGAGCGTGACCTTTGACCCTCTGTGGAGTCTAGCGTGTGGTTTGTGTCAGAGCGTGACCTTTGACCCTCTGTTTGTGTCAGAGCGGAGCTCGGATAAACATCTCAGAGGGAAACTGTCCCGAGAGAATCGTCACCATCACCGGCCCCACGGACACAATCTTCAAGGCCTTCGCCATGATCGCCCACAAGTTTGAGGAGGTACGAGTCTGACCAACACTGACACCTGCACGAGTGTGACACCTGCGCGAGTGTGACACCTGCGCGAGTGTGACACCTGCGCGAGTGTGACACCTGCGCGAGTCTGACACCTGCGCGAGTCTGACACCTGCGCGAGTGTGACACCTGCGCGAGTGTGACACCTGCACGAGTGTGACACCTGCGCGAGTGTGACACCTGCGCGAGTGTGACACCTGCGCGAGTCTGACACCTGCGCGAGTCTGACACCTGCACGAGTCTGACACCTGCGCGAGTGTGACACCTGCGCGAGTGTGACACCTGCACGAGTGTGACACCTGCGCGAGTGTGACACCTGCGCGAGTGTGACACCTGCGCGAGTCTGACACCTGCGCGAGTCTGACACCTGCGCGAGTGTGACACCTGCGCGAGTGTGACACCTGCGCGAGTGTGACACCTGCGCGAGTGTGACACCTGCGCGAGTCTGACACCTGCGCGAGTCTGACACCTGCGCGAGTCTGACACCTGCGCGAGTCTGACACCTGCGCGAGTGTGACACCTGCGCGAGTGTGACACCTGCACGAGTCTGACACCTGCACGAGTCTGACACCTGCACGAGTCTGACACCTGCACGAGTCTGACACCTGCGGGAGGCGACACCTGCGGGAGGTGACACCTGCGGGAGGTGACACCTGCGCGAGTGTGACACCTGCGCGAGTGTGACACCTGCGCAAGTGTGACACCTGCGCGAGTCTGACACCTGCACGAGTGTGACACCTGCGGAAGGTGACACCTGCGGGAGTGTGACACCTGCGCGAGTGTGACACCTGCGGGAGGTGACACCTGCGGGAGGTGACACCTGCGGGAGGTGACACCTGCGGGAGGTGACACCTGCGGGAGGTGACACCTGCGCGAGTCTGACACCTGCGCGAGTGTGACACCTGCGCGAGTGTGACACCTGCGGGAGGTGACACCTGCGGGAGGTGACACCTGCGGGAGGTGACACCTGCGGGAGGTGACACCTGCGGGAGGTGACACCTGCGCGAGTCTGACACCTGCGCGAGTCTGACACCTGCGCGAGTGTGACACCTGCGCGAGTGTGACACCTGCGCGAGTGTGACACCTGCGCGAGCGTGACACCTGCGCGAGCGTGACACCTGCGCGAGCGTGACACCTGCGCGAGTGTGACACCTGCGCGAGTGTGACACCTGCGCGAGTCTGACACCTGCGCGAGTGTGACACCTGCGGGAGGTGACACCTGCGCGAGTGTGACACCTGCGCGAGTGTGACACCTGCGCAAGTGTGACACCTGCGCGAGTCTGACACCTGCACGAGTGTGACACCTGCGGAAGGTGACACCTGCGGGAGTGTGACACCTGCGCGAGTGTGACACCTGCGGGAGGTGACACCTGCGGGAGGTGACACCTGCGGGAGGTGACACCTGCGGGAGGTGACACCTGCGGGAGGCGACACCTGCGGGAGTCTGACACCTGCGGGAGTCTGACACCTGCGGGAGGTGACACCTGCGGGAGGTGACACCTGCGCGAGTGTGACACCTGCGCGAGTGTGACACCTGCGCGAGTGTGACACCTGCGCGAGTGTGACACCTGCGCGAGTCTGACACCTGCACGAGTGTGACACCTGCGGAAGGTGACACCTGCGGGAGTGTGACACCTGCGCGAGTGTGACACCTGCGGGAGGTGACACCTGCGGGAGGTGACACCTGCGGGAGGTGACACCTGCGGGAGGTGACACCTGCGGGAGGTGACACCTGCGCGAGTCTGACACCTGCGCGAGTCTGACACCTGCGCGAGTGTGACACCTGCGCGAGTGTGACACCTGCGCGAGTGTGACACCTGCGCGAGTGTGACACCTGCGGGAGGTGACACCTGCGGGAGGTGACACCTGCGCGAGTGTGACACCTGCACGAGTGTGACACCTGCGCGAGTCTGACACCTGCGCGAGTCTGACACCTGCACGAGTGTGACACCTGCGGAAGGTGACACCTGCGGGAGTGTGACACCTGCGCGAGTGTGACACCTGCGGGACGTGACACCTGCGGGAGGCGACACCTGCGGGAAGTGACACCTGCGGGAGGCGACACCTGCGGGAGGCGACACCTGCGGGAGGCGACACCTGCGGGAGGCGACACCTGCGGGAGGTGACACCTGCGGGAGGTGACACCTGCGGGAGGTGACACCTGCGGGAGGCGACACCTGCGGGAGGCGACATCTGCGGGAGGTGACACTCTCCTTTCACAAACCCAAAGCAGACGTTTCACACACTTCTCTCTGTTGTTCTGCTTGTGTTCCAGGACATCCTGAACTCGATGAGTAACAGCCCCGCCCCCAGTAAACCCCCCGTGACCCTGAGGCTGGTGGTCCCGGCCAGTCAGTGCGGCTCTCTGATCGGGAAAGGAGGCTCCAAGATCAAGGACATGAGAGAGGTAGAGAGGGGGAGAGGGAGGAGAGGGGGGAGAGGGGAGAGGGAGGAGAGGAGAGAAAGAGGGGGAGAGAGGGGAGAGGGGGGAGAGAGAGGAGAGGGGAGAGGGGAGAGAGAGAGGAGAGGGGGGAGAGAGAGGAAAGGGGAGAGAGAGGGGGAGAGAGGGGGGAGAGAGAGGAGAGAGGGGAGAGAGAGAGGAGAGGGGGGAGAGAGAGGAAAGGGGAGAGAGAGGGGAGATAGGGGAGAGAGGTAAAGAGGGGGGAGGGAGAAGAGGGGGGAGACATAAATAGGGGGAGAGGGGGGAGAAAGAGACTAAAATGATGCTGTCAGAAAAGTAATTGAAACATGGCAGAAACGTGCGTCTGGTGCAGCTCCAGGAAACACCTCCATGTGACTCGTTCTGAAGCTCAAAGCCTCGTTTATCTCCGTCACAGACTTTATGAAAACATGAAACGCTTTACGAGAGCAAACATCAGACGGAGAGAGAGAAGGAGACGTCTGGATCCCACAGGAGAAACGAGAACAACTCAAACTCAGAGACATGATTTTAAGCTGACATATTATTTATATATCACAATTGTACATATTCAAGATGGACCTATGTTATTACAGGTCGTAGTAGAAGTATTTATACATGTGTGTAGTGAAGTCCAAAGGTGCAGTAGTAGTAGTAGTATTTATATATGTGTGTAGTGAAGTCCACAGGTGCAGTAGTAGTAGTAGTATTTATATATATGTGTAGTCCACAGGTGCAGTAGTAGTAGAAGTATTTATAAATGTGTGTAGTCCACAGGTGCAGTAGTAGTAGTAGTATTTATATATATGTGTAGTCCACAGGTGCAGTAGTAGTAGAAGTATTTATATATGTGTGTAGTCCACAGGTGCAGTAGTAGTAGAAGTATTTATATATGTGTGTAGTCCACAGGTGCAGTAGTAGTAGTAGTATTTATATATGTGTGTAGTCCACAGGTGCAGTAGTAGTAGTAGTATTTATATATGTGTGTAGTCCACAGGTGCAGTAGTAGTAGTAGTATTTATATATGTGTGTAGTCCACAGGTGCAGAAGTAGTAGTAGTATTTATATATGTGTGTAGTCCACAGGTGCAGTAGTAGTAGTAGTATTTATATATGTGTGTAGTCCACAGGTGCAGTAGTAGTAGAAGTATTTATATATGTGTGTAGTCCACAGGTGCAGTAGTAGTAGAAGTATTTATATATGTGTGTAGTCCACAGGTGCAGTAGTAGTAGTAGTATTTATATATGTGTGTAGTCCACAGGTGCAGTAGTAGTAGTAGTATTTATATATGTGTGTAGTCCACAGGTGCAGTAGTAGTAGTAGTATTTATATATGTGTGTAGTCCACAGGTGCAGTAGTAGTAGAAGTATTTATATATGTGTGTAGTCCACAGGTGCAGTAGTAGTAGTAGTATTTATATATATGTGTAGTCCACAGGTGCAGTAGTAGTAGTAGTATTTATATATATGTGTAGTCCACAGGTGCAGTAGTAGTAGTAGTATTTATATATATGTGTAGTCCACAGGTGCAGTAGTAGTAGTAGTATTTATATATGTGTGTAGTCCACAGGTGCAGTAGTAGTAGAAGTATTTATATATGTGTGTAGTCCACAGGTGCAGTAGTAGTAGAAGTATTTATATATATGTGTAGTCCACAGGTGCAGTAGTAGTAGTAGTATTTATATATATGTGTAGTCCACAGGTGCAGTAGTAGTAGTAGTATTTATATATATGTGTAGTCCACAGGTGCAGTAGTAGTAGTAGTATTTATATATGTGTGTAGTCCACAGGTGCAATAGTAGAAGTATTTATATATGTGTGTAGTCCACAGGTGCAGTAGTAGTAGAAGTATTTATATATGTGTGTAGTCCACAGGTGCAGTAGTAGTAGAAGTATTTATATATGTGTGTAGTCCACAGGTGCAGTAGTAGTAGTAGTATTTATATATGTGTGTAGTCCACAGGTGCAGTAGTAGTAGAAGTATTTATATATGTGTGTAGTCCACAGGTGCAGTAGTAGTAGAAGTATTTATATATGTGTGTAGTCCACAGGTGCAGTAGTAGTAGAAGTATTTATATATGTGTGTAGTCCACAGGTGCAGTAGTAGTAGTAGTATTTATATATGTGTGTAGTCCACAGGTGCAGTAGTAGTAGAAGTATTTATATATGTGTGTAGTCCACAGGTGCAGTAGTAGTAGAAGTATTTATATATGTGTGTAGTCCACAGGTGCAGTAGTAGTAGAAGTATTTATATATGTGTGTAGGCCACAGGTGCAGTAGTAGTAGACGTATTTATATATGTGTGTAGTCCACAGGTGCAGTAGTAGTAGAAGTATTTATAAATGTGTGTAGTCCACAGGTGCAGTAGTAGTAGAAGTATTTATATATGTGTGTAGTCCACAGGTGCAGTAGTAGTAGTAGTATTTATAAATGTGTGTAGTCCACAGGTGCAGTAGGAGTAGAAGTATTTATATATGTGTGTAGTCCACAGGTGCAGTGGTAGTAGTAGTAGTAGTATTTATATATATGTGTAGTCCACAGGTGCAGTAGTAGTAGTAGTATTTATATATATGTGTAGTCCACAGGTGCAGTAGTAGTAGAAGTATTTATATATGTGTGTAGTCCACAGGTGCAGTAGTAGTAGTAGTATTTATATATGTGTGTAGTCCACAGGTGCAGTAGTAGTAGAAGTATTTATATATGTGTGTAGTCCACAGGTGCAGTAGTAGTAGAAGTATTTATATATGTGTGTAGTCCACAGGTGCAGTAGTAGTAGAAGTATTTATATATGTGTGTAGGCCACAGGTGCAGTAGTAGTAGACGTATTTATATATGTGTGTAGTCCACAGGTGCAGTAGTAGTAGAAGTATTTATAAATGTGTGTAGTCCACAGGTGCAGTAGTAGTAGAAGTATTTATATATGTGTGTAGTCCACAGGTGCAGTAGTAGTAGTAGTATTTATAAATGTGTGTAGTCCACAGGTGCAGTAGGAGTAGAAGTATTTATATATGTGTGTAGTCCACAGGTGCAGTGGTAGTAGTAGTAGTAGTATTTATATATATGTGTAGTCCACAGGTGCAGTAGTAGTAGTAGTATTTATATATATGTGTAGTCCACAGGTGCAGTAGTAGTAGTAGTATTTATATATGTGTGTAGTCCACAGGTGCAGTAGAAGTAGTAGTATTTATATATGTGTGTAGTCCACAGGTGCAGTAGTAGTAGTAGTATTTATATATGTGTGTAGTCCACAGGTGCAGTAGTAGTAGAAGTATTTATATATGTGTGTAGTCCACAGGTGCAGTAGTAGTAGTAGTATTTATATATGTGTGTAGTCCACAGGTGCAGTAGTAGTAGTAGTATTTATATATATGTGTAGTCCACAGGTGCAGTAGTAGTAGTAGTATTTATATATATGTGTAGTCCACAGGTGCAGTAGTAGTAGTAGTATTTATATATATGTGTAGTCCACAGGTGCAGTAGTAGTAGTAGTATTTATATATGTGTGTAGTCCACAGGTGCAGTAGTAGAAGTATTTATATATGTGTGTAGTCCACAGGTGCAGTAGTAGTAGAAGTATTTATATATGTGTGTAGTCCACAGGTGCAGTAGTAGTAGAAGTATTTATATATGTGTGTAGTCCACAGGTGCAGTAGTAGTAGAAGTATTTATATATGTGTGTAGGCCACAGGTGCAGTAGTAGTAGAAGTATTTATATATGTGTGTAGTCCACAGGTGCAGTAGTAGTAGAAGTATTTATAAATGTGTGTAGTCCACAGGTGCAGTAGTAGTAGAAGTATTTATATATGTGTGTAGTCCACAGGTGCAGTAGTAGTAGTAGTATTTATAAATGTGTGTAGTCCACAGGTGCAGTAGTAGTAGAAGTATTTATATATGTGTGTAGTCCACAGGTGCAGTGGTAGTAGTAGTAGTAGTATTTATATATATGTGTAGTCCACAGGTGCAGTAGTAGTAGTAGTATTTATATATATGTGTAGTCCACAGGTGCAGTAGTAGTAGTAGTATTTATATATATGTGTAGTCCACAGGTGCAGTAGTAGTAGTAGTATTTATATATATGTGTAGTCCACAGGTGCAGTAGTAGGAGAAGTATTTATATATATGTGTGTAGTCCACAGGTGCAGTAGTAGTAGTAGTATTTATATATGTGTGTAGTCCACAGGTGCAGTAGTAGTAGTAGTATTTATATATGTGTGTAGTCCACAGGTGCAGTAGTAGTAGTAGTATTTATATATGTGTGTAGTCCACAGGTGCAGTAGTAGTAGTAGTATTTATATATATGTGTAGTCCACAGGTGCAGTAGTAGTAGTAGTATTTATATATATGTGTAGTCCACAGGTGCAGTAGTAGTAGTAGTATTTATATATATGTGTAGTCCACAGGTGCAGTAGTAGTAGTAGTATTTATATATGTGTGTAGTCCACAGGTGCAGTAGTAGTAGAAGTATTTATATATGTGTGTAGTCCACAGGTGCAGTAGTAGTAGAAGTATTTATATATGTGTGTAGTCCACAGGTGCAGTAGTAGTAGAAGTATTTATATATGTGTGTAGTCCACAGGTGCAGTAGTATTAGTAGTATTTATATATATGTGTAGTCCACAGGTGCAGTAGTAGTAGTAGTATTTATATATGTGTGTAGTCCACAGGTGCAGTAGTAGTAGAAGTATTTATATATGTGTGTAGTCCACAGGTGCAGTAGTAGTAGAAGTATTTATATATGTGTGTAGTCCACAGGTGCAGTAGTAGTAGTAGTATTTATATATGTGTGTAGTCCACAGGTGCAGTAGTAGTAGTAGTATTTATATATGTGTGTAGTCCACAGGTGCAGTAGTAGAAGTAGTATTTATATATGTGTGTAGTCCACAGGTGCAGTAGTAGTAGTAGTATTTATATATGTGTGTAGTCCACAGGTGCAGTAGTAGTAGTAGTATTTATATATATGTGTAGTCCACAGGTGCAGTAGTAGTAGTAGTATTTATATATGTGTGTAGTCCACAGGTGCAGTAGTAGTAGAAGTATTTATATATGTGTGTAGTCCACAGGTGCAGTAGTAGTAGAAGTATTTATATATGTGTGTAGTCCACAGGTGCAGTAGTAGTAGAAGTATTTATATATGTGTGTAGTCCACAGGTGCAGTAGTAGTAGTAGTATTTATATATATGTGTAGTCCACAGGTGCAGTAGTAGTAGTAGTATTTATATATGTGTGTAGTCCACAGGTGCAGTAGTAGTAGAAGTATTTATATATGTGTGTAGTCCACAGGTGCAGTAGTAGTAGAAGTATTTATATATGTGTGTAGTCCACAGGTGCAGTAGTAGTAGTAGTATTTATATATGTGTGTAGTCCACAGGTGCAGTAGTAGTAGTAGTATTTATATATGTGTGTAGTCCACAGGTGCAGTAGTAGAAGTAGTATTTATATATGTGTGTAGTCCACAGGTGCAGTAGTAGTAGAAGTATTTATATATGTGTGTAGTCCACAGGTGCAGTAGTAGTAGTAGTATTTATATATGTGTGTAGTCCACAGGTGCAGTAGTAGTAGTAGTATTTATATATGTGTGTAGTCCACAGGTGCAGTAGTAGAAGTAGTATTTATATATGTGTGTAGTCCACAGGTGCGCAGGTGCAGGTCGCCGGGGACATGTTACCAAACTCCACAGAACGCGCCGTGACCATCTCTGGGACTCCTGAGGCCTGTATCCAGTGTGTGCGCCAGATCTGCGTCGTCATGCTCGAGGTAATGACTCCTGGGCTCCAGGAGGAGGCGCTCGTCATGGTCGAGGTAATGACTCCGGGGCTCCAGGAGGAGGCGCTCGTCATGCTCGAGGTAATGACTCCTGGGCTCCAGGAGGAGGCGCTCGTCATGCTCGAGGTAATGACTCCGGGGCTCCAGGAGGAGGCGCTCGTCATGCTCGAGGTAATGACTCCTGGGCTCCAGGAGGAGGCGCTCGTCATGCTCGAGGTAATGACTCCTGGGCTCCAGGAGGAGGCGCTCCAGAGCCAGATGATTGGACGAGAGGAAGAACACAGACTCAGGCCAAAACAAGACGCAGAAAGAAACACAAAAGAATCATTTGTCACCAAACAATCAAATCCACAAAAACGCACTTGAAAACACCAAAATGCTTATATGTGAAGCCTTAGCAACACAAAGCTAGCGTAGCAAGTTAGCAACACAAAGCTAGCAAAGCGCTTTAGCAACAGCTGTTTCCTGTTTATGGCCGTACCGCACTCGCTTTGTCAAGAGCCACAATCTGATATTTCCAGGTCATTAAGCATCTAACGTTAGCATTAGCATTAGCATGACATAAAGAGAGGTTCAAATGCGGCGTAGAGGCTTTAGCCACGCCCCTCACATGCAGAGAAGTCAAAGAAATTAGGTAAAACTGTTCCTGTGCATGTTAGATTTAGCCCTCACACACGCTAGCTTTGGCCACGCCCCTCACACAAACTAGCTTTACCCACGCCCCTCACACACACTAGCTTTAGCCACGCCCCTCACACACACTAGCTTTACCCACGCCCCTCACACACACTAGCTTTAGCAGCGCCCCTCACACACACTAGCTTTAGCCATGCCCCTCACACACGCTAGCTTTAGCCACGCCCCTCACACACACTAGCTCTAGCCACGCCCCTCACACACACACTAGCTCTAGCCACGCCCCTCACACACACTAGCTCTAGCCACGCCCCTCACACACACACTAGCTCTAGCCACGCCCCTCACACACACTAGCTTTAGCCACGCCCCTCACACACACTAGCTCTAGCCACGCCCCTCACACACACACTAGCTCTAGCCACGCCCCTCACACACACTAGCTTTAGCAGCGCCCCTCACAGAGACTAGCTTTAGCAGCGCCCCTCACAAACACTAGCTTTAGCAGCGCCCCTCACACACACTAGCTTTAGCCACGCCCCTCACACACACTAGCTTTAGCCACGCCCCTCACACACACTAGCTTTAGCAGCGCCCCTCACACACACTAGCTTTAGCAGCGCCCCTCACACACACTAGCTTTAGCAGCGCCCCTCACACACACTAGCTCTAGCCACGCCCCTCACACACACACTAGCTCTAGCCACGCCCCTCACACACACTAGCTTTAGCAGCCCCCCTCACACACACTAGCTTTGGCCACGCCCCTCACACATACTAGCTTTAGCCACGTCCCTCACACACACTAGCTTTAGCAGCGCCCCTCACACACACTAGCTCTAGCCACGCCCCTCACACAGACTAGCTTTAGCAGCGCCCCTCACACACACTAGCTTTAGCAGCGCCCCTCACACACACTAGCTTTAGCAGCGCCCCTCACACACACTAGCTTTAGCCACGCCCCTCACACACACTAGCTTTAGCAGCGCCCCTCACACACACTAGCTTTAGCAGCGCCCCTCACACACACTAGCTTTAGCTACGCCCCTCACACACACTAGCTTTAGCAGCGCCCCTCACACACACTAGCTCTAGCCACGCCCCTCACACACACACTAGCTCTAGCCACGCCCCTCACACACACTAGCTTTAGCAGCGCCCCTCACACACACTAGCTTTAGCAGCGCCCCTCACACAAATTAGCTTTAGCCACGCCCCTCACACACACTAGCTTTAGCCACGCCCCTCACACACACTAGCTTTAGCAGCGCCCCTCACACACACTAGCTTTAGCAGCGCCCCTCACACACACTAGCTCTAGCTACGCCCCTCACACACACTAGCTTTAGCAGCGCCCCTCACACACACTAGCTCTAGCCACGCCCCTCACACACACACTAGCTCTAGCCACGCCCCTCACACACACTAGCTTTAGCAGCGCCCCTCACACACACTAGCTTTAGCCACGCCCCTCACACATACTAGCTTTAGCCACGTCCCTCACACACACTAGCTTTAGCAGCGCCCCTCACACACACTAGCTCTAGCCACGCCCCTCACACACACTAGCTTTAGCCACGCCCCTCACACACACTAGCTTTAGCAGCGCCCCTCACACACACTAGCTTTAGCAGCGCCCCTCACACACACTAGCTTTAGCCACGCCCCTCACACACACTAGCTTTAGCCACGCCCCTCACACACGCTAGCTTTAGCCACGCCCCTCACACACGCTAGCTTTAGCCACGCCCCTCACACACACTGGCTTTAGCCACGCCCCTCACACACACTAGCTTTAGCCACGCCCCTCACACACACTAGCTTTAGCCACGCCCCTCACACACACTAGCTTTAGCCACGCCCCTCACACACACTAGCTCTAGCCACGCCCTTCACACACACTAGCTTTAGCAGCGCCCCTCACACACACTAGCTCTAGCCACGCCCCTCACACACACTAGCTCTAGCCACGCCCCTCACACACACTAGCTTTAGCCACGCCCCTCACACACACTAGCTCTAGCCACGCCCCTCACACACACTAGCTTTAGCCACGCCCCTCACACACACTAGCTCTAGCCACGCCCCTCACACACACTAGCTCTAGCCACGCCCCTCACACACACACACATAGAAGTGCTAAACGTCTTTTTGTGACTTGCTCAGATCGACCTCGGGAGTAAAACGTACAAATACAAAACAATTCTGATTTTCTCTAAACGTTCTGAACCTAAACCAGCCCAAGAGCTCCGGTCGAAACGTGGTTAAACCAGAACGTGGGAGCGTCCACGGGAAATGAGTCCTTTTCTTCTTCTTATAATTTCCTGGAGTCTAATTGAACCGCCCTCCCACCGTCACACGTCCAGTTCTGACTATTTTCATTTCTATGTTATTCTTTTTACTCCGTGGTGCTAATGATAGAAACACTGGAGGATTATGAAGGAAGAAAGAAAAGCAACGTGGTTCAGTTTGAAGCACGCTGAGCCTTTTAGCACCAATGTTTATTCCATTTTAGTTTAATTTAGTAACATCACATGATCTCTCTGGGTGGAGTCTGCATGTTCTCCCCGTGTTACCGTGGGTTCTCTCCGGGTTCTCCGGCTCCTCCCACCATCCAATCACATGATGTGTTTGGTAAAAATTGGTAAATTGGTGACTCTAAATTGGCCGTAGTGAATGACTGTGAGAGTGAACTGTCTGTAATGTCTATGTCTCTGTGTTGGACTGCGACAAGTTGGCCACTGTCCAGGATGTACCCCGCCTAAGGCCCGAAGTCACTGGGATAGGCTCCAGTCACCCGCGACCCCGAAAGGGAACAAGCAGTAGAAAATGGATGCATATTTGGTACAGAGGAAGATCTAATAGGACCTTTATTTTTGATCACACAATCGCTCTGACATAGTTTCAGTAAGATTCTGCAACAGTAAGGGATCATCTCAAAATGGGTTGAAGCTGAAAAGACTTAATATTTTCGCTGCCGCGAGCGCTGTGCTCAAGGCGAGCGCTGCGCCGTGGCGCGCCGTGGCGCGCCGTGGCCCGCGAGGGGCAGCGGGGCGGGCGTCGCCGTCGCCATCGCGGCTGGTGCAGAAAAGTTGGAAAAGCTTTTTTGCGGCAAGACGCGGCGCAGCAAATGATCAAGAGATTATGCTCTAGTCACGTGCTGCGCACTGACCAGAAGAAGGAAACAAAACAAACCCGCATGAGGTTTTGGCCAATCACAGAAGACGTGAGATTCTCACTGAGACAAAAGGGCGTGTCCTGCTCCTGTCACTCTGACATGTCTAAGGTCTAAACTCAGGCAATTGACAATTACAGGTTTTGACAAGAAACATGAGTTTCTCACTCTCTCATCCTCTTGAGACCATCTCAATGTGGTCATCTCACAGTTTGGGTTGAATGGGACGTGTCGTAGGGCCCCTAGGGCCCCTAGGGCCCGTGGACCATGTGGATTGAGTAAACAAACATACGCGACAGGTGACATTATTTGCAGAGTTCATAACTTCTAAATATAAACTTACCAAAGGATGTTCAGGGATGTTCACTAGAGGTGAGCAGGTCTATCAAGCTACTATTGTTTTATCAACGCGTAACATTTGATGTGAAGCCAAACATGAGGGGGGGAGGGGCCAGAACATGAGGGGGGGAGGGGCCAGAACATGAGGGGGGAGGGGCCAGAACATGAGGGGGGAGGGGCCAGAACATGAGGGGGGGAGGGGCCAGAACATGAGGGGGGGAGGGGCCAGAGAGAGACGAAAAAAATTACGTCTTTTCAGCTTCAACCCATTTTGAGATGATCCCTAACATCCCTACAGAGTGTCATTGTTCATCACACAGATCGTCAGTGTGTCATTGTTCTTCACACAGATCGTCAGTGTGTCATTGTTCCTCACACAGATCGTCAGTGTGTCATTGTTCTTCACACAGATCGTCAGTGTGTCATTGTTCCTCACACAGATCTTCAGAGTGTCATTGTTCATCACACAGATCGTCAGTGTGTCATTGTTCTTCACACAGATCGTCAGTGTGTCATTGTTCCTCACACAGATCGTCAGTGTGTCATTGTTCTTCACACAGATCGTCAGTGTGTCATTGTTCCTCACACAGATCTTCAGAGTGTCATTGTTCCTCACACAGATCTTCAGAGTGTCATTGTTCTTCACACATATCTTCAGAGTGTCATTGTTTCTCACACAGATCTTCAGCGTGTCATTGTTCCTCACACAGATCTTCAGAGTGTCATTGTTCCTCACACAGATCTTCAGAGTGTCATTGTTCCTCACACAGATCTTCAGAGTGTCATTGTTCCTCACACAGATCTTCAGAGTGTCATTGTTCCTCACACAGATCTTCAGCGTGTCATTGTTCCTCACACAGATCTTCAGCGTGTCATTGTTCCTCACACAGATCATCAGCGTGTCATTGTTCCTCACACAGATCTTCAGAGTGTCATTGTTCCTCACACAGATCTTCAGCGTGTCATTGTTCCTCACACAGATCTTCAGAGTGTCATTGTTCCTCACACAGATCTTCAGTGTGTCATTGTTCTTCACACAGATCGTCAGTGTGTCATTGTTCTTCACACAGATCGTCAGTGTGTCATTGTTCCTCACACAGATCTTCAGAGTGTCATTGTTCATCACACAGATCGTCAGTGTGTCATTGTTCTTCACACAGATCGTCAGTGTGTCATTGTTCCTCACACAGATCGTCAGTGTGTCATTGTTCTTCACACAGATCGTCAGTGTGTCATTGTTCCTCACACAGATCTTCAGAGTGTCATTGTTCCTCACACAGATCTTCAGAGTGTCATTGTTCTTCACACATATCTTCAGAGTGTCATTGTTCCTCACACAGATCTTTAGAGTGTCATTGTTCCTCACACAGATCTTCAGCGTGTCATTGTTCCTCACACAGATCTTCAGAGTGTCATTGTTCCTCACACAGATCTTCAGAGTGTCAATGTTCCTCACACAGATCTTCAGAGTGTCATTGTTCCTCACATAGATCTTCAGTGTGTCATTGTTCCTCACACAGATCTTCAGAGTGTCATTGTTCCTCACACAGATCTTCAGCGTGTCATTGTTCCTCACACAGATCTTCAGCGTGTCATTGTTCCTCACACAGATCATCAGCGTGTCATTGTTCCTCACACAGATCTTCAGAGTGTCATTGTTCCTCACACAGATCTTCAGCGTGTCATTGTTCCTCACACAGATCTTCAGAGTGTCATTGTTCCTCACACAGATCTTCAGCGTGTCATTGTTCCTCACACAGATCTTCAGTGCGTCATTGTTCCTCACACAGATCTTCAGTACGTCATTGTTCCTCACACAGATCTTCAGCGTGTCATTGTTCCTCACACAGATCTTCAGTGTCATTGTTCTTCACTGTCTCCTTCACAGTCTCCTCCTAAAGGTGCCACGATCCCGTATCGGCCCAAACCCGCCTCGACCCCGGTCATCTTCTCTGGAGGACAGGTCAGCCATTCTCCACCTTTTCACCATCTCGTCAGGTGCTTGCATTAGCGCTCCATCTACTGGCGGCAGGGGGTTTTACCGCGGGGAAATAAACAAAAGCTAGCTCCGACGTGCTAATGCGAGCGCGCGGTCGTGGTGGAGGCGATTTATGGAGCTCCGCCTTTGAAAGCGAGTGTTTTTGTGAGACTCGGCGAGGCGGCGGAGGAGAGGAGCTGGAGAAAGGAACAAAGGGACAGAATAAAATGAGAAAAGAAGGACAGAACGGCGTCAAAAGAGATAAAAAAGTACAGTTTGTGTCTTTTAAAGCAGCGTGACTCGTTCTGCTTTTCCGTTGCCAGGCCTACACCATCCAGGGACAGTTCGCCGTGCCACACCCGGACGTGAGTTTCATCTCTTTTCTCGTGAAACGTTGGGAATACGATGAATACTTGTAATAAATAAATGGATTTTTAATATTTGAATGTATTTGTTGTATATGTAACGTGTAAAAAGTCTTTGAACATAACTGTGTGAATCTGTGGTAGAATCAGACGCTTCTCGTGTGATTGAGGCTGGAACATCACAGAGTTGAAGTGGAGTTCACTCGTTTATGAAAAATAACCTTAGATGAACTTATTTTCTCACAAAAACCTTCAACGATTCTTGTGTTTGAGGGTTTGTTTCTGTTGAGGACGGAGCAGAGAGAACAATGACAACAGCAATCCATTTCACCAACTGCAGCAGCGTTTTATTTTGAAAGGTTTGACTCACTTTTATCTTTTAATGTCATAAAGATTCTCCAAGTCCAAGTCCAAGTCCAAGTCCAAGTCCAGTCCAAGTCCAGTCCAAGTCCAGTCCAAGTCCAAGTCCAAGTCCAGTCCAAGTCCAGTCCAAGTCCAGTCCAAGTCCAAGTCCAAGTCCAGTCCAAGTCCAGTCCAAGGGCAAGTCCAGTCCAGTCCAGTCCAAGTCCAAGTCCAGTCCAAGTCCAGTCCAAGTCCAAGTCCAAGTCCAGTCCAAGTCCAGTCATGTCCAAGTCCAGTCCAAGTCCAGTCATGTCCAAGTCCAGTCCAAGTCCAAGTCCAAGTCCAGTCCAAGTCCAAGTTCAAGTCCAAGTCCAAGTCCAGTCCAAGTCCAGTCCAAGTCCAGTCCAAGTCCAAGTCCAAGTCCAGTCCAATTCCAGTCCAAGTCCAAGTCCAGTCCTGTCCAAGTCCAAGTCCAGTCCAAGTCCAAGTCCAAGTCCAAGTCCAGTCCAGTCCAAGTCCAGTCCAAGTCCAAGTCCAGTCCAGTCCAAGTCCAAGTCCAAGTCCAGTCCAAGTCCAGTCCAAGTCCAGTCCAAGTCCAAGTCCAATTCCAGTCCAAGTCCAAGTCCAGTCCTGTCCAAGTCCAAGTCCAGTCCAAGTCCAGTCCAAGTCCAGTCCAAGTCCAAGTCCAGTCCAAGTCCAGTCCAGTCCTGTCCAAGTCCAAGTCCAAGTCCAAGTCCAGTCCAAGTCCAGTCCAAGTCCAGTCCAAGTCCAAGTCCAAGTCCAAGTCCAGTCCAAGTCCAGTCCAAGTTTCTCCTTTGTCGTTACAGTTTCTCAAGGTTGAGTTCAGAGTCAGTAATTCTTTGATAACGTCCGATAAAAACACGTGTGATAAAAACACGTGTGATAAAAACACGTGTGATAAAAACACGTGTGATAAAAACACGTACGTGAAAAGCTCGTTACACTTTTGAACAGGAAGTTTATTACTTTGTTATTACAATGAACAAAATGTAATATACAGAACGTTCCGAGCAGCTTTAGGTTTGATTTATTCTCATAATAACGTGTGTTTATGCAGCTGCCCTCAGGGTCGTGTCATTGGTCCTGTCGTCTTTTCATGGATCGCCCGCTTCACTTTGCTGACGCCCAGGGACGACCGTCTCTGCTGCATGTATTTATGTCCCAGGCAAATGTATGTGAATAATGTATGCTAATAAGAGTTAGCGCTGACGGATGTTAGCGACGTTAGCAAGCGCGAGGCCGACTCTGCTTCAAGAAAATGACTCAAAAAGTGTGTCACGGCTCAAATATGGGCCGTTCAGTCCAGGTCCAGTCCAAGTCCAGTCCAGGTCCAGTCCAGAGTCCATTTTATCAAGTCTCTAGTAGCGATGAGACCATAAACAGTCATATCTTTTATTTAAATAAAAGGGTAGAAAATAATGGTTCGCGGCACATTTGACATGTTCTCTTCTTTAGCCACATTTATACTTCTAGTGTTGTTTTCACTTACAACAAAGTGACGACCGTAATAATCATGATTCAACAGTTTGAAATCGTCCCATTCTTCATCTCAAATCATCCAAAACGTCCCACAATCCAGAGCCTGAATGGGCCTGAAGTGGACGGATTGCAGATTTTTGCCCGGTTCAAATGTGTTTGCAAATTTCAAAGGCCTCTTGTTTCCTGGACGCTCCTGATCGCAGCGGGTCGGAGACGCTTCGGCAAATCAAATATAAAAAAAAACACAATCTAGCCGTGTGCGGATTATTGTGAGACATACGACGGTCTTTGATGCTCGCGAGACACATTTGAAGATGATATTTTGTGATTGAAAGTCATTTGAATATAAAACGTTTCTATTTCGGTCAAACGTTCCAATTTAACACTCGATCAACACAATTACCGACCGCTTCTCCGTTCCACTTCAAATGTTTATCGGTTGGATTTCAAATGGGGGGCGGTGAAGACAAACGTACAGGTTTGTCGGGCCGGTTTATGGTTAGCATATATGTCGTTAGCATCTGCGACCACATGAAACAACGTCCTCTCTCTCAGCACAAGTAAAGCTAAACTATATGTATTTCTCTGTAGAATATATCAGGTCTTTAAACTTGTTGTGTGTTAGCCTGGCCAATCGATAAACGCGTTTCTAATCACGGACAAACATGGCCCAACAACTGTTCACACGTAAAAAAAAAGAACAGAAAGGTGCTGGGAAACATCACCGGTTGAAGCTCCAAACGGGGATTTAGTTGTTTCTCACTGAGCTTGTGATGCCTCCTTAAATAACATGTTTCTGAGTCTGTTTGTTTGGGGAATTCATCGTCGTGGCTTGAGAGAAAGTGTCCTTTATCACCCCCCGCTGTGTGCAAATACGATGGCTCCGCCCTGAAGACGCAATGGAGAATCTACCATGTAAAAAAAAGGAGTTAAAAAGAGCAAAGAAACACGTTTGACCAGTGTGGAACGTCTGTAAGTTTAAACTCGTCTCAGATTCACAGATCCAACTCCGTCCAACTCTGTCCAACACGAGTGTACGTTTTGCTAGCATAAGGCTAAACATCACCAGGTATGACGGTTTTTCAGGCTCCAAACTGTTCCCTTTTTTCCTGCTCTTTCCGTCCCTCCTTTTTCCTCACTCCTTTGTTTCCTGTGCGTTTGGTTTCTTTGCGTTTGCTTTGTTTGTGTGCAGTGTGTGAGTGTTTGACCTGTTAGCTCCTCTCTCCCTGCCCCTCAGCACCTGACTAAACTGCACCAGCTGGCCCTGCAGACTCCTCCCTTTACCCCCGTGGGACAGAGCACCCCCGCCTTCCCCGGTACGTAACCTCTGAACCGAAACACCTCTGATCCTTAAACCTCTGAACCGAACACCTCTGATCCTATAACCTCTGATCCTTAAACCTCTGATCCTAAAACCTCTGATCCTTAAACCTCTGATCCTAAAACCTCTGATCCTTAAACCTCTGATCCTTAAACCTCTGATCCTAAAACCTCTGATCCTTAAACCTCTGATCCTAAAACCTCTGATCCTAAAACCTCTGATCCTAAAACCTTTGATCCTTAAACCTCTGATCCTTAAACCTCTGATCCTAATCCCTCTGAACCCAACTCTCTGAACCCAACACCTCTGAACTCAACCCCTCTGAACCCAACACCTCTGAACCCAACCCTCTGAACCCAAACCCTCTGACCCAAACCCTCTGAACCCAACACCTCTGAACCCAACACCTCTGAACTCAACCCCTCTGAACCCAACACCTCAGAACTCAACCCCTCTGAACCCAACCCTCTGAACCCAACCCTCTGAACCCAACCCTCTGAACCCAACACCTCTGAACCCAACACCTCTGAACTCAACCCCTCTGAACCCAACACCTCAGAACTCAACCCCTCTGAACCCAAACCCTCTGACCCAAACCCTCTGAACCCAACACCTCAGAACTCAACCCCTCTGAACCCAACACCTCTGAACTCAACCCCTCTGAACCCAACACCTCAGAACTCAACCCCTCTGAACCCAACCCTCTGAACCCAACCCTCTGAACCCAACCCCTCTGAGCCCAACCCCTCTGAACCCAACCCTCTGAACCCAACCCCTCTGGAACCCAACCCCTCTGAACCCAACCCTCTGAACCCAACCCTCTGAACCCAACCCTCTGAACCCAACCCCTCTGAACCCAACACCTCAGAACTCAACCCCTCTGAACCCAACCCCTCTGAACCCAACCCCTCTGAACTCAACCCCTCTGAACTCAACCCCTCTGAACCCGACACCTCTGAACCCAACCCCTCTGAACCCAACCCCTCTGAACCCAACCCCTCTGAACTCAACCCCTCTGAACTCAACCCCTCTGAACCCGACACCTCTGAACCCAACCCCTCTGAACCCGACACCTCTGAACCCAACCCCTCTGAACTCAACCCCTCTGAACTCAACCCCTCAGAACTCAACCCCTCTGAACCCAACCCCTCTGAACCCAACCCCTCTGAACCCAACCCCTCTGAACTCAACCCCTCTGAACTCAACCCCTCTGAACCCGACACCTCTGAACCCAACCCCTCTGAACCCGACACCTCTGAACCCAACCCCTCTGAACTCAACCCCTCTGAACTCAACCCCTCAGAACTCAACCCCTCTGAACCCAACCCCTCTGAACCCAACCCCTCTGAACCCAACCCCTCTGAACTCAACCCCTCTGAACTCAACCCCTCTGAACCCGACACCTCTGAACCCAACCCCTCTGAACCCAACCCCTCTGAACCCAACCCCTCTGAACTCAACCCCTCTGAACTCAACCCCTCAGAACTCAACACTAAACTAACTTAACGACATTCTAAAACCACTTCTTACAAAAACCCTTTGTTAAGGTCCAAACATTTTCCGTTTTCTGATTCGTCTCTTTTCCCTTTAGAATTCTGACATTTGGATTTTTGCATCTCGATATAAAAGAGTCATAACAGAGTTCACGTCCCGGAGCCTTTTATTACTCTGAAGTAACCGTATTCTTCCTCGTACTTGCAAAGCCTGATTAATGCGACCCAGAGGACGCGTTCTACACATGTACGAGTCGGCTCTGCGGGCGCTCAGACCCTGGACGCTCTGCAGACAATAACAAATATCCAGCTTCTGTCACATTCGCGTCCGCAGCCCCAGAAGAGCTCTCGCCCTCGCGCAGACCGTTTCCCCGGCGACGTCTGGAACGCTGCACGAAACGCTTTTGGGTCGTTTACGATTCTTCTCGTTTGTCGCACAGGTTTGGAAAGTCCAGCCAGCGCTCACGAGCTCACCATCCCCAACGACGTGAGTCAAAACGGACGTCTTAGGGCCGTGGGAGGGTCCATATCGCAATAACTGTGGTATTATCAGGGCTGCACGATGTCTTACACGAGTTTGAGATACGGCTGTGCTGCGTTAGCGATACTATTGATATATCTAAGGTTTCGACGCAATCGTATCAGCTGCGTCAAAACAACGTTGAAACCGTCAAAAGGGAAAAAAACGGGGCGTGATTTGGCGTCGTGACAGAGGAGCAATCCGCCCACAGTGAACGTGCGGCGTTTGTCCTGCAGATGGCAGCAGAGTGCGCGGCGTCGCTTCAGACACGCGGACAAACCCGGTGTCATTGGGATATCGATTCGTGCGGCGGACTCTTGTGCGACGCATCGTGCAGCCCTGACGATCATGCTCCGTTGGTTGGTTTGGTCATCTGCCTGTCTCCATGGTAACACTTTTGCTTGGCCTGGAGGTTCCTCACTGTGGCATTAAACTTCTCGACGCCAGCGGAGCTCGGAAATGTGTTTTTAATGGAAAATGAAGAATAATTCGGTCTTTTTGTCGTGGCAGCAGCACGTCTGGTCCTCATGGTCAGTCTGAGCCTTCATCCAGTTTCATTTCACGTCAAACATGATATGATTCTGACGGTTTTAAATCTGCAGGACATTTGTGGCTTTGCCTGGAATGTTCCGCAGCGCAGCATTAAATGGAGGCTCGATCATAACTGGTGCTTCCCCGATTGAAAAATGAATTCTCTTTCTATTCTATTGGTACGTTTCCGAGAGTCCATCTGGTCCGACTCCGATTGACCAGCGGCGGTGCTGGGACTGAACCAATCACAGTGCAGCATTGTGGTTAGGGCGGAGCCAAAGGTGATGCCGCCTGTCAGTGCGTCTACAGTTTAAACACGGATTAAACGTGGAAACACCAGGTCGCACACAAAGCGAAGTGAAGTCGTCACTATTTCTGTATCTTTACTGTTGGTTTAAAATAAAGATATAAAACTTTACGTTTGGAGCTTTTTGATGATAAAATCTTCAGTAAATATACAGAATATTCACTGTCTCTATATTCACATCATCATGTGGTGGTCGGACCCTCCTCAGTGGCATTCTGATGGATCACTTCATTCTATGGAACGTGCCACGCCCTCTCTGCTCGCTGTCTCCCCCTGCAGTTGATCGGCTGCATCATCGGGCGTCAGGGCTCGAAGATAAACGAGATCCGTCAGATGTCGGGAGCTCAGATCAAGATCGCCAACGCTCTGGAAGGTTCCAGCGAGAGGCAGATCACCATCACAGGAAGTCCAGCCAACATCAGCCTGGCCCAGTATCTGATCAACGCAAGGTAACGTGGGACAGAGGAGGAGGTGCAGAGGGGGAGAGGGGGAGGAGGAGAGGAGGGGGTGCAGAGGGGGAGGTGCAGAGGAGGGGGTGCAGAGGGGGAGGGGCAGAGGAGGGGGTGCAGAGGGGGAGGGGCAGAGGAGGGGGTGCAGAGGGGGAGGGGCAGAGGAGGGGGTGCAGAGGGGGAGGAGGAGAGGGGGAGAGGGGGAGGTGCAGAGGAGGGGGTGCAGAGGGGGAGAGGGGGAGGTGCAGAGGGGGAGGAGCAGAGGAGGGGGTGCAGAGGGGGAGGGGCAGAGGAGGGGGTGCAGCAGAGGGGGAGAGGGGGAGGTGCAGAGGAGGGGGTGCAGAGGGGGAGAGGGGGAGGTGCAGAGGAGGGGGTGCAGAGGGGGAGGAGCAGAGGAGGGGGTGCAGAGGGGGAGGGGCAGAGGAGGGGGTGCAGAGGGGGAGAGGGGGAGGTGCAGAGGAGGGAGTGCAGAGGGGGAGGGGCAGAGGAGGAGAGGGGGAGGTGCAGAGGAGGGGGTGCAGAGGGGGAGGGGCAGAGGAGGGGGTGCAGCAGAGGGGGAGAGGGGGAGGTGCAGAGGAGGGGGTGCAGAGGGGGAGAGGGGGAGGTGCAGAGGAGGGGGTGCAGAGGGGGAGGAGCAGAGGAGGGGGTGCAGAGGGGGAGGAGGAGAGGGGGAGGTGCAGAGGAGGGGGTGCAGAGGGGGAGAGGGGGAGGTGCAGAGGGGGAGGAGGAGAGGAGGGGGTGCAGAGGGGGAGGTGCAGAGGAGGGGGTGCAGAGGGGGAGGGGCAGAGGAGGGGGTGCAGAGGGGGAGGGGCAGAGGAGGGGGTGCAGAGGGGGAGGGGCAGAGGAGGGGGTGCAGAGGGGGAGGAGGAGAGGGGGAGAGGGGGAGGTGCAGAGGAGGGGGTGCAGAGGGGGAGAGGGGGAGGTGCAGAGGGGGAGGAGCAGAGGAGGGGGTGCAGAGGGGGAGGGGCAGAGGAGGGGGTGCAGCAGAGGGGGAGAGGGGGAGGTGCAGAGGAGGGGGTGCAGAGGGGGAGAGGGGGAGGTGCAGAGGAGGGGGTGCAGAGGGGGAGGAGCAGAGGAGGGGGTGCAGAGGGGGAGGGGCAGAGGAGGGGGTGCAGAGGGGGAGGGGCAGAGGAGGGGGTGCAGCAGAGGGGGAGAGGGGGAGGTGCAGAGGAGGGGGTGCAGAGGGGGAGAGGGGGAGGTGCAGAGGAGGGGGTGCAGAGGGGGAGGAGCAGAGGAGGGGGTGCAGAGGGGGAGGGGCAGAGGAGGGGGTGCAGAGGGGGAGAGGGGGAGGTGCAGAGGAGGGAGTGCAGAGGGGGAGGGGCAGAGGAGGAGAGGGGGAGGTGCAGAGGAGGGGGTGCAGAGGGGGAGGGGCAGAGGAGGGGGTGCAGCAGAGGGGGAGAGGGGGAGGTGCAGAGGAGGGGGTGCAGAGGGGGAGAGGGGGAGGTGCAGAGGAGGGGGTGCAGAGGGGGAGGAGCAGAGGGGGAGGTGCAGAGGGGGAGGAGCTACCGCAGTACTTTTATATATTTGTCACTTTTGAATAACTGGTTCTGAATGAAATGGCATCAGACGAACACATGTGAGAGTTTTTCATGTCATTTATATATTTGACATTTCTAAGCGAGTTTTCATCCAAACGGAACATTAATGTTGAAAATCTCCTTCTTTTTTCCTCCTTTACAGTTGAAAACGCTCCACACTTTGGTTGTGTTTTGTGATGACGTGAAAAACAGGTCCATTTTACACTGGCTCTTTGGACGTTTTGATTGATTTGATTCTTCCGGGTTGAAAAGTGCAGATCGAGGCGTTGACCTGGTGTTTTCCTCTTGAGGCCGACGCGCTAAAGCTGTCGACACAAACGAGTCGTGTGAAAAACGCTCAGTACAATTTGTCACTTCGTCCATAAATGTGCTCTTTGTGTCTCCTCCGTCTGCTACTATCGCTGCATCGCTATTTTACTTATTATTTTAAGATTTTCCAGATTATTCCACAAATGTGTCCTTATTTTTCCAACTTTTCCGGTAATTTTCCACTCCAATTTATTTCCTCCAGTTTTCCACCGCTTTTCACAAAATTTCCTCAAATTATCTGAGTTTTTCTTTATTTTTCTATACATTTCTCCCTAATTTCCCTCCAATTCTTTTTCAGTTTCACCACCAATTTCCCTCCATTTGATCAACACATTTCCACACATTTCAACCAAATTTTCCTCTCTTTAAAAAAAAAAAATTCCCACCAATTTTTTTTACTTTTCCACCATTTTCCTCCATTTGGACCACACTTTTTTCACACTTTTTGCTCCAGTTTTTCACACATTTCACACACATTTTCCACTCGTTTTTTTTTTTTTTAACTTTTCCACCAATTTTTCACCATTAAGGTCCGCACATTTCACACACACTTTCCACACATTTTCCTCTCTTTTTTATTCTTTCTAATTTTTCCACCAATTTTCTTCCATTTGGCCCACACATTTCACACACATTTCACACACTTTTCACACACATTTCACACACATTTCACACATATTTCACACACATTTCACACACATTTCACACACATTTCACACACATTTCACACACATTTCACACACATTTCACACACATTTCACACACATTTCACACACATTTCACACACATTTCACACACATTTCACACACATTTCACACATATTTCACACACATTTCACACACATTTTCCTCACCGAACATTTTCCACACATTTGGCTGCAGTTTCCATGATGCTGCAGTTTTCCTCCCTTGAACACTGCTCTTCTCTTTGTTGACATGTTAGGATTAGGCCTTTCTTCTTCTCTGAAACAAACTCCGCAGTGACATTCTCTTCTCGTGGTGTGTTCTCTCTTCCAGGTTGACGTCTGAAGTCACAGGAATGGGCTCGCTCTAACTCCACACATCGCACCAACTCCAATATTTGTTTAAATGGATTATAACTATGTCACTGTAACGTTTATTCTTGTAATAGAACAATGCTTTTCTGCACGGTTGTCCGGGAACAATGTGAAACATGTTGTAATTGAACCTGATCCTGTATTTGGAGCTTTACTCTGGAGCCTGTGACGCCATGACGACCACCATCACAACATCCTTTACAAAATCTAAATGATCGAACTGAAGATGTGCAAAAATGGAAAGATCGGGCCAGAAGAGTGAATGCATTAGTCCTGGTTTAGTCCTGGTTTAGTCCTGCTTTTAGACCTGGTTTAGACCCAGTTTAGTCCTGGTATGGACCTGGTTTAGACCTGCTTTAGTCCTGGTTTAGTCCTGCTTTTAGACCTGGTTTAGACCCAGTTTAGTCCTGGTATGGACCTGGTTTAGACCTGCTTTAGTCCTGGTTTAGTCCTGGTTTAGTCCTGCTTTTAGACCTGGTTTAGACCCAGTTTAGTCCTGGTTTAGACCTGGTTTAGACCTGGTTTAGACCTGGTTTGAACCCGGTTTAGACCCGGTTTAGACCCGGTTTAGACCCGGTTTAGACCCGGTTTAGTCCTGGTTTAGTCCTGGTTTAGTCCTGGTTTAGTCCTGGTTTAGACCCGGTTTAGTCCTGGTTTAGACCTGGTTTAGTCCTGGTTTAGTCCTGGTTTAGACCTGGATTAGACCTGGTTTAGACCTGGTTTAGACCTGGTTTAGTCCTGGTTTAGTCCTGGTTTAGACCTGGATTAGACCTGGTTTAGACCTGGTTTGGACCCGGTTTAGTCCTGGTTTAGTCCTGGTTTAGTCCTGGTTTAGACCTGGTTTAGTCCTGGTTTAGACCTGGTTTAGTCCTGGTTTAGTCCTGGTTTAGACCTGGATTAGACCTGGTTTAGACCTGGTTTAGTCCTTGTTTGGACCTGGTTTTGATCGCACGGTTTTACACAATTGTCTCTTTCTTTTTCTTTCATTGGTTTGACATAATTCCAGACACATTTCATGGACACATTTGTTTAAGTTCAATCAAAACAGAACCAGCTTTTGCCTCTGACGCAAAAACTCAAAAATAAATATGCAACTTTTGAATGAAATAGCCATAGTTTTTAGCATTTTGAAACGTGCATTGAAATCGCAAATTGTAAAACATTATTGTCGGACGTTTTAACCAAATGTAGCATCAAACTTTGACTTTGTGGAATCTCGTTTCTGATTTGAACGTTTGGAGAGAAACAATTCAATCTTTTCTATTTGATGGTGTTTGTTTTTGAGGTTTTGTAAAATTAGAATAAAGATGTGCTCTTCCTGGATCTGTGTGGTCTGACTTTGTCCTGGTGTGGTTTAGTCCTGGTTTAGTCCTGGTTTAGTCCTGGTTTAGTCCTGGTTTAGTCCTGGTTTAGACCTGGTTTAGTCCTGGTTTAGACCTGGTTTAGTCCTGGTTTAGTCCTGGTTTAGACCTGGTTTAGACCTGGTTTAGTCCTGGTTTAGTCCTGGTTTAGTCCTGGTTTAGTCCTGGTTTAGTCCTGGTTTAGTCCTGGTTTAGACCTGGTTTAGTCCTGGTTTAGTCCTGGTTTAGTCCTGGTTTAGACCTGGTTTAGTCCTGGTTTAGTCCTGGTTTAGTCCTGGTTTAGTCCTGGTTTAGACCTGGTTTAGTCCTGGTTTAGACCTGGTTTAGTCCTGGTTTAGTCCTGGTTTAGACCTGGTTTAGACCTGGTTTAGTCCTGGTTTAGTCCTGGTTTAGTCCTGGTTTAGTCCTGGTTTAGACCTGGTTTAGTCCTGGTTTAGTCCTGGTTTAGTCCTGGTTTAGACCTGGTTTAGTCCTGGTTTAGTCCTGGTTTAGTCCTGGTTTAGACCTGGTTTAGTCCTGGTTTAGTCCTGGTTTAGTCCTGGTTTAGTCCTGGTTTAGACCTGGTTTAGTCCTGGTTTGGACCTGGTTTAGACCTGGTTTAGTCCTGGTTTAGACCTGGTTTAGTCCTGGTTTAGACCCGGTTTAGACCTGGTTTAGTCCTGGTTTAGTCCTGGTTTAGACCTGGTTTAGTCCTGGTTTAGACCTGGTTTAGTCCTGGTTTAGACCCGGTTTAGTCCTGGTTTAGTCCTGGTTTAGTCCTGGTTTAGTCCTGGTTTAGTCCTGGTTTGGACCTGGTTTAGACCTGGTTTAGTCCTGGTTTAGACCTGGTTTAGTCCTGGTTTAGTCCTGGTTTAGACCTGGTTTAGTCCTGGTTTAGTCCTGGTTTAGTCCTGGTTTAGACCTGGTTTAGTCCTGGTTTAGTCCTGGTTTAGACCTGGTTTAGACCTGGTTTAGTCCTGGTTTAGACCTGGTTTAGTCCTGGTTTAGTCCTGGTTTAGACCTGGTTTAGTCCTGGTTTAGTCCTGGTTTAGTCCTGGTTTAGTCCTGGTTTAGTCCTGGTTTAGTCCTGGTTTAGACCTGGTTTAGTCCTGGTTTAGTCCTGGTTTAGTCCTGGTTTAGACCTGGTTTAGTCCTGGTTTAGTCCTGGTTTAGTCCTGGTTTAGTCCTGGTTTAGTCCTGGTTTAGTCCTGGTTTAGACCTGGTTTAGTCCTGGTTTGGACCTGGTTTAGACCTGGTTTAGTCCTGGTTTAGACCTGGTTTAGTCCTGGTTTAGACCCGGTTTAGACCTGGTTTAGTCCTGGTTTAGTCCTGGTTTAGACCTGGTTTAGTCCTGGTTTAGACCTGGTTTAGTCCTGGTTTAGACCCGGTTTAGTCCTGGTTTAGTCCTGGTTTAGTCCTGGTTTAGTCCTGGTTTAGTCCTGGTTTGGACCTGGTTTAGACCTGGTTTGGTCCTGGTTTAGACCTGGTTTAGTCCTGGTTTAGACCTGGTTTAGTCCTGGTTTAGTCCTGGTTTAGTCCTGGTTTAGACCTGGTTTAGTCCTGGTTTAGTCCTGGTTTAGTCCTGGTTTAGTCCTGGTTTAGACCTGGTTTAGTCCTGGTTTAGTCCTGGTTTAGTCCTGGTTTAGACCTGGTTTAGTCCTGGTTTAGTCCTGGTTTAGACCTGGTTTAGTCCTGGTTTAGTCCTGGTTTAGACCTGGTTTAGTCCTGGTTTAGTCCTGGTTTAGTCCTGGTTTAGACCTGGTTTAGTCCTGGTTTAGTCCTGGTTTAGTCCTGGTTTAGTCCTGGTTTAGACCTGGTTTGGACCTGGTTTAGACCTGGTTTAGTCCTGGTTTAGACCTGGTTTAGTCCTGGTTTAGACCTGGTTTAGTCCTGGTTTAGACCCGGTTTAGTCCTGGTTTAGACCTGGTTTAGTCCTGGTTTAGTCCTGGTTTAGTCCTGGTTTAGACCTGGTTTAGTCCTGGTTTAGACCTGGTTTAGTCCTGGTTTAGTCCTGGTTTAGACCTGGTTTAGTCCTGGTTTAGTCCTGGTTTAGTCCTGGTTTATTCCTGGTTTAGTCCTGGTTTAGACCTGGTTTAGTCCTGGTTTAGACCTGGTTTAGTCCTGGTTTAGTCCTGGTTTAGACCTGGTTTAGACCTGGTTTAGTCCTGGTTTAGTCCTGGTTTAGACCTGGTTTAGTCCTGGTTTAGTCCTGGTTTAGTCCTGGTTTAGTCCTGGTTTAGTCCTGGTTTAGTCCTGGTTTAGACCTGGTTTAGTCCTGGTTTAGTCCTGGTTTAGTCCTGGTTTAGTCCTGGTTTAGTCCTGGTTTAGACCTGGTTTAGTCCTGGTTTAGTCCTGGTTTAGTCCTGGTTTAGTCCTGGTTTAGACCTGGTTTAGTCCTGGTTTGGACCTGGTTTAGACCTGGTTTAGTCCTGGTTTAGACCTGGTTTAGTCCTGGTTTAGACCCGGTTTAGACCTGGTTTAGTCCTGGTTTAGTCCTGGTTTAGACCTGGTTTAGTCCTGGTTTAGACCTGGTTTAGTCCTGGTTTAGACCCGGTTTAGTCCTGGTTTAGTCCTGGTTTAGTCCTGGTTTAGTCCTGGTTTAGTCCTGGTTTGGACCTGGTTTAGACCTGGTTTAGTCCTGGTTTAGACCTGGTTTAGTCCTGGTTTAGACCTGGTTTAGTCCTGGTTTAGTCCTGGTTTAGTCCTGGTTTAGACCTGGTTTAGTCCTGGTTTAGTCCTGGTTTAGTCCTGGTTTAGTCCTGGTTTAGTCCTGGTTTAGACCTGGTTTAGTCCTGGTTTAGTCCTGGTTTAGTCCTGGTTTAGACCTGGTTTAGTCCTGGTTTAGTCCTGGTTTAGTCCTGGTTTAGACCTGGTTTAGTCCTGGTTTAGTCCTGGTTTAGACCTGGTTTAGACCTGGTTTAGTCCTGGTTTAGTCCTGGTTTAGACCTGGTTTAGTCCTGGTTTAGTCCTGGTTTAGTCCTGGTTTAGTCCTGGTTTAGACCTGGTTTAGTCCTGGTTTAGTCCTGGTTTAGTCCTGGTTTAGACCTGGTTTAGTCCTGGTTTAGTCCTGGTTTAGTCCTGGTTTAGACCTGGTTTAGTCCTGGTTTAGTCCTGGTTTAGTCCTGGTTTAGTCCTGGTTTAGACCTGGTTTAGTCCTGGTTTGGACCTGGTTTAGACCTGGTTTAGTCCTGGTTTAGACCTGGTTTAGTCCTGGTTTAGACCCGGTTTAGACCTGGTTTAGTCCTGGTTTAGTCCTGGTTTAGACCTGGTTTAGTCCTGGTTTAGACCTGGTTTAGTCCTGGTTTAGTCCTGGTTTAGTCCTGGTTTAGTCCTGGTTTAGTCCTGGTTTAGTCCTGGTTTGGACCTGGTTTAGACCTGGTTTAGTCCTGGTTTAGACCTGGTTTAGTCCTGGTTTAGTCCTGGTTTAGTCCTGGTTTAGACCTGGTTTAGTCCTGGTTTAGTCCTGGTTTAGTCCTGGTTTAGTCCTGGTTTAGTCCTGGTTTAGACCTGGTTTAGTCCTGGTTTAGTCCTGGTTTAGTCCTGGTTTAGACCTGGTTTAGTCCTGGTTTAGTCCTGGTTTAGACCTGGTTTAGACCTGGTTTAGTCCTGGTTTAGTCCTGGTTTAGTCCTGGTTTAGACCTGGTTTAGTCCTGGTTTAGTCCTGGTTTAGTCCTGGTTTAGTCCTGGTTTAGACCTGGTTTGGACCTGGTTTAGACCTGGTTTAGTCCTGGTTTAGACCTGGTTTAGTCCTGGTTTAGACCTGGTTTAGTCCTGGTTTAGACCCGGTTTAGTCCTGGTTTAGACCTGGTTTAGTCCTGGTTTAGTCCTGGTTTAGTCCTGGTTTAGACCTGGTTTAGTCCTGGTTTAGACCTGGTTTAGTCCTGGTTTAGTCCTGGTTTAGACCTGGTTTAGTCCTGGTTTAGTCCTGGTTTAGTCCTTTGTGTTTTTAGTGTTACTGTCGAGAGCTTCAGCCACAGGCAAATTGTCCTCATTTAGACACAAGATTCGACCTTCTACAGTAACAACACACTCAGACCCAATGAGGGACACACACTGTGAGGACACAATGAAGGACACACACTGCGAGGACACAATGAAGGACACACACTGCGAGGACACAATGAAGGACACACACTGCGAGGACACAATGAAGGACACACACTGTGAGGACACAATGAAGGACACACACTGCGAGGACACAATGAAGGACACACACTGTGAGGACACAATGAAGGACACACACTGTGAGGACACAATGAAGGACACACACTGTGAGGACACAATGAAGGACACACACTGTGAGGACACAATGAAGGACACACACTGTGAGGACACAATGAAGGACACACACTGTGAGGACACAATGAGGGACACACACTGTGAGGACACAACTAAGGACACACTGTGAGGACACAATGAAGGACACACACTGTGAGGACCGGGACTAACCCACTTTGGACAAAATGGGACTTTTATTTGACCTTGTGTGTTTTATGTGGTTTTATTTATTTCTCATTTCATTTTAATTTGTACTTGTTTGGTTTCCTCTGGTTCTGCCCCGTTTCTGTTTCTTGTTTCTTGTTTTACATTTTGATTTGAAAATGAATCAGGCGGGCTGCACGGTGGCAAAGGAGGAGATCATGGGTTCGATTCCCGGACCAGACCAACATCACATGACCTCTCTGGGTGGAGTCTGCATGTTCTCCCCGTGTCACTGTGGCTCCTCCCACCGACCAATCACATGATGTGTTTGGTCAAATGGGTGACTCTGAATCAGCCCGAGTGGATGTGAGAGTGAACTGTCTGTGTCAGCCCCCGCCTAAGGCCCCAAGTCACAGGGATAGGCTCCAGTCGCCCGCGACGCCAAAAGGGAACAAGTGGTAGAAAATGGATGAATCAGGCAAATCAAGTCTTTTTATCCATTTTATTATTTTATTATATAAACATTTAATGTTCCAACTTATTATGAGCATCAACAACACTCTTATAATCCAGGTCCAGACCAGGTCCAGACCAGGTCCAGACCAGGTCCAGACCAGGTCCAGACCAGGTCCAGACCAGGTCAGACCAGGTCCAGACCAGGTCCAGACCAGGTCCAGACCAGGTCAGACCAGGTCCAGACCAGGTCCAGACCAGGTCCAGACCAGGTCCAGACCAGGTCAGACCAGGTCCAGGTCCAGACCAGGTCCAGGTCCAGACCAGGTCAGACCAGGTCCAGACCAGGTCCAGACCAGGTCCAGGTCCAGACCAGGTCCAGACCAGGTACAGACCAGGTCCAGGTCCAGACCAGGTCCAGACCAGGTCCAGACCAGGTCAGACCAGGTCCAGGTCCAGACCAGGTCCAGACCAGGTCAGACCAGGTCCAGACCAGGTCCAGACCAGGTCAGACCAGGTCCAGACCAGGTCCAGACCAGGTCCAGGTCCAGACCAGGTCCAGACCAGGTCCAGACCAGGTCCAGGTCCAGACCAGGTCCAGACCAGGTCAGACCAGGTCCAGACCAGGTCCAGACCAGGTCCAGACCAGGTCCAGGTCCAGACCAGGTCCAGACCAGGTCAGACCAGGTCCAGACCAGGTCCAGACCAGGTCCAGACCAGGTCAGACCAGGTCCAGACCAGGTCCAGACCAGGTCCAGGTCCAGACCAGGTCCAGACCCAGACCCAGACCCAGGTCCAGGTCCAGACCAGGTCCAGGTCCAGGTCCAGACCAGGTCCAGACCAGGTCCAGACCAGGTCAGACCAGGTCCAGACCAGGTCCAGGTCCAGACCAGGTCAGACCAGGTCCAGACCAGGTCCAGACCAGGTCCAGACCAGGTCCAGGTCCAGACCAGGTCCAGACCAGGTCCAGACCAGGTCCAGGTCCAGGTCCAGACCAGGTCCAGACCAGGTCCAGGTCCAGACCAGGTCCAGACCCAGACCAGGTCCAGGTCCAGGTCCAGGTCCAGGTCCAGACCAGGTCCAGACCAGGTCCAGGTCCAGGTCCAGGTCCAGGTCCAGGTCCAGACCAGGTCCAGACCAGACCCAGGTCCAGGTCCAGGTCCAGGTCCAGGTCCAGGTCCAGGTCCAGGTCCAGGTCCAGGTCCAGTTCAGTCGATCCACTTGCTGAGCTTGTTGGCGTTGGCGAGCATTCGGATGTTCCTGACGCAGCCGGCCGCCATGAAAGCCACGCCCTCGTCATCGTGTCCCATCAGCTCCAGGAGCGGCTGCGACACAGAGGACAGAGAGACGGGTCAGTTTTGACCCGGATGCCCCGACACGCCGGCAGGTTCCGAGCTCTGGCGGCGCCCGCACCTGGACCACGCCGTTGGAGTGCAGGCTGACGCAGTTGTCCACGTCCTTGGAGAGCTGGTACAGCGCCACCACCGTCGTCTCGTGCACCGCGCCGTTGTCCGACTTCACGTAGCGGACCAGAGGGGCCACGGCGCCGGCGTTCCCGAACGCCGCGCGGTTCTGGCTCCACACGCAGCAGTACGCGATGGCCTCCGCTAGGTGGCGCCGCAGCCGTTCATCCGTCTGCGAGGAGAGAACATTTCTGTAGATATGCCACGAAGGTAATTTTTCATCTGCCGTCCTATAACAACTGTTACCGCTGACGACGGGGAAATATTCAGATAATTGCTTAATGAGGCGGTTAGAATTGCGGAAGAATTTTAATTATGACTTAATGACATGATTAGAATGACTTTGACGTCTGACTTCACACGTCACTCAGGGTCAAACCGCGTGTTACAAGTTTCGATGATTTTGTATAATTGATACTTTTACACCGATCGAGCAGGTATTTGTGGAGAAAACGCTGAAAAATCTGTAGAAAATGACAGGAAGTGACATCACACCAGGGACACTCATACAGGAAGTGACACTCATACAGGAAGTGAAATCACACCAGGGACACTCATACAGGAAGTGACATCACACCAGGGACACTCATACAGGAAGTGACATCACACCAGGGGCACTCATACAGGAAGTGACATCACACCAGGGACACTCGTACAGGAAGTGACATCACACCAGGGACACTCGTACAGGAAGTGACATCACACCAGGGACACTCGTACAGGAAGTGACATCACACAAGGGACACTCATACAGGAAGTGACATCACACCAGGGACACTCATACAGGAAGTGACATCACACCAGGGACACTCATACAGGAAGTGAAATCACACCAGGGACACTCATACAGGAAGTGACATCACACCAGGGACACTCATACAGGAAGTGACATCACACCAGGGACACTCATACAGGAAGTGACATCACACCAGGGACACTCATACAGGAAGTGACATCACACCAGGGACACTCATACAGGAAGTGACATCACACCAGGGACACTCATACAGGAAGTGACATCAAAATTCTAAATATATTTATCTTGACTGTGTTTCAGTTCAATGAGTCGTCCGACCTGTAGCGGGCGCTTCAAGCCGGGCGCACTCGGTCTGAGCGGTTTGGCGACGGGGTTGACCGCGCAAACCGAAGCACAAGAAAAACCACCGAGATTCGAGAAAGAGGAAGCTCCTTTTTACTCAACACCTAAAGAAAGCTTTCCTTCATTGATAAGTCACGGCTGCGCTGCTGATAATCTTTTGCTTCGTCACATTTATCGACTTTTCCCGTGCCGCGGACCCCGAGGCGAGCCCCGCCCCTGCATCGCGTTGGGGCTGAAGGCGAGTTGGTTTCAGACTCACGGTGCTGGTGAGGTTGGCCAGCAGAGGCACCACGCCGTAGTCCGTCAGAAGAGCCACGTTCTCCTCTTTGTCCTCTGTGATTTTAGCGATGACGGCGCAGACGCTGGCCAGGACCTGCCCACACGGAGACCACAGCGGGACATTTACACCAGGACGTCACATAAACTGGTATCACACGGGGCAGAGAGTAGACCTGCCACTATTAATACACTGATCAACCACGGTGTACCACAGGGCTTGATTCTGGGCCCGCTACTGTTCAGTTTATATGTGAAGGATTTCTTAAATTCTTTTTTTCAAGTTATTTCTTTCTTTTTTATTCATTTTTCATTTTCTACCACTTTTTCCCTTTTTGGGGTCGCGGGTGACTGGAGCCTATCCCAGTGACTTTGGGCCTTAGGCGGGGTTCACCCTGGACAGTGGCCAACTCGTCGCAGGGCACTCGTCTTTATTTATCTAATTTAATTTAATTTAATTTAATTTAATTTAATTTAATTTAATTTAATTTAATTTAATTTTATTTTATTTTATTTTATTTATTTGATTAATTTTTTTTATTCTTATTTTTTTATGACTTATTCATTGTTTTATTGTTTTGTGTTACATTAAATCCTATGTTTGTTCATTTTGTTATTTGACAATGGCAATACAGTTTTTCTGATTCTGATTCTGAAGTTACCGTTGCTCGTAATACAAATGTCGCATCACAAACATTTCTTCAACTGTAAAATATTCCCAACTCTAGCCGTCTTTTGCTCATGGCACTGGTTCTCTGGTCGTACAAAAAGACCTCATTTGTTCAGTCGATTGTGAACTCATTCACCACAACGCTCTTCCACAGATCAGACCAGTTACAATATACGAGTGTGGGAGACGCTCTTGAGAACAGACGCAGCGGCTCTGAAGGACGACTTAAAGGCAGCGAAGGTAAAGTCGTCGCTCGTCCTTTTCAGCGTCCGAGGAAACGCTAATAACCTCATTCCATCTCAAAAGCCTCGTTAATTAGACTCTGGGAAACACATTACGACACACGACTCCTTCGCCGCAATTTTAGAAAAGGCCGGGTCACGTGTGATGGAATAAAACGTGAATAAATCATTGGTCTCATCATTTGTATCGATATAAAACCATGAACGTACAATCTCATGTAAGTGTTTTTGTGTTGATCATTAATACACTGATCAACCGCTTTACTACCACAGGGCTTGATTCTGGGCCCGCTTATTTTCAGTTTATATGTGAAGGATTTTTTTTTATGATTATTATTATGTAAATAATTGGTCATTTTAAAATTGTATTATTTTTTTTAAATACAATTTTTAAATTTTTAAATTTTTAAATTTTTAAATTTTTAAATTTTTAAATTTTTAAATTTTTAAATTTTTAAATTTTTAAATTTTTTAATTTTTTAATTTTTTAATTTATTGATTTTTAAATTTTTAAATTTTCATTCTTATTGTTTTATTGTTTTGTTTAATTTGTTTTATTTTAAAGATATATGCTGTTTAAACCTGGCCATGATAAGAAGCCGTCTAAACAAACTAACATTGTTGGGACCATTAACCACATGTGGAGTGTCTTTTGCCCTTTGACCCTGGACTTCAAAACTCTCAACCAATAAAACTGAGATACAGAGAGAGCTCAGAGATGTTTAGGACGTCCTGTGACTGAGACCTCCAGCATACTCTGCTCGTGTGAGTAAAATAACTGTCTCCTGAGACCTTCTGAGACCTCCTGAGATGTCCTGAGACCTCCTGAAACCTCCTGAGACCTCCTGAGACCTCCTGAGAACTCAAGAGATGTCCTGAGACCACCTGAGACCTCCTGAGACCTCCTGAGACGTCCTGAGACCTCCTGAGACCTCCTGAGACCTCCTGAGACCTCCTGAGACCTCCGGCACACTCTCCTCGTGTGAGTAAAATAACCGCCTCCCGTGTCGTTCTGGTTTTTTGGAACATTTTGGGCTTAACTCTGACGGCATGAGAGGGGCGTTTCCCACTCGGACCGCAGTTACCTGGTTGTTGCGCAGTTACCTGGTTGTTGCGCAGTTACCTTGTTGTTGCGCAGTTACCTGGTTGTTGCGCAGTTACCTTGTTGTTGCGCAGTTACCTGGTTGTTGCGCAGTTACCTGGTTGTTGCGCAGTTACCTGGTTGTTGCACAGTTACCTGGTTGTTGCACAGTTACCTGGTTGTTGCGCAGTTACCTGGTTGTTGCGCAGTTACCTGGTTGTTGCGCAGTTACCTGGTTGTTGCGCAGTTACCTGGTTGTTGCGCAGTTACCTGGTTGTTGCGCAGTTACCTGGTTGTTGCGCAGTTACCTGGTTGTTGCGCAGTTACCTGGTTGTTGCGCAGTTACCTGGTTGTTGCGCAGTTACCTGGTTGTTGCGCAGTTACCTGGTTGTTGCGCAGTTACCTGGTTGTTGCGCAGTTACCTGGTTGTTGCGCAGTTACCTGGTTGTTGCGCAGTTACCTGGTTGTTGCACAGTTACCTGGTTGTTGCGCAGTTACCTGGTTGTTGCGCAGTTACCTGGTTGTTGCGCAGTTACCTGGTTGTTGCACAGTTACCTGGTTGTTGGTGGACTTGAGCAGCTTGATGAGGAGCTGAAAGCCTCCGATGAGACGCCGCATGGACTCGCCCACGTCCTGAGGCAAACCACAAAAGGACAAGTGAGATAAATGATGTTCTTTCTATGAGTTTCTGTCGACCTACGATATTTGCAGCTCGCCATTTTACCTTTTGTGCGTTCTAAACTGGAATACTGATCTGAAACGGCTGAGTCAGAGAAGTCCGTTCACTTAACAACAAGCCCCGCCTCTTCATAGCGATAAGCCCGTAGTGACATTTCAACGTAACGAGCAGCGGATTTGTATTTGTGTCTTTACTTTCGAAGAGCGGCTGCTGAACGTAATTTTTAAACAAACGCGGTCACTCTGAGTCTTGGTTTTAAAAATAATACAAAATAAATCTCAACTAAGCACAGGGATGTGGGTGGGGATAGGGGGTAGGTGAAAACAGGAGTGAGTACCTTCCCGTTCTGGATGATGGGGCACAAGGCCCAGGCGGCGCTGGACTGGACCTCAGGACTGGGGTTCTTCAGGAGGGACCAGACCAGGCGCAGTCCGTCCAGCTGATCGATGATCCTGCAGGAGACACGACGAGTCAAGGCACTTTGTCAAACACGACCGCCTTTGTGTTACGGGACCTCTTGTTTTACTGAGATAAAACATGGCAGTGTTTCAATTTGATGTCAAAAGTGTGAGTGAATCTCAGCCAGGCTTTAGTTTTTTTTTTTTCATTGGTCAATCCCCACCAGTAGCGCAACAACCAATCAGAAAGCTTTGAGTGTTCAGCATCAGCCAGCCAATCAGAGAGGAGACTCTGCCACTCTCGGCCCGCCCCGCCTCAGTATATGCACCGGTCTATTTCCCTCAGTTCTTTGCCAGATTGTCTAGTGTGTTTCCGTAGCTTCCAGCACCTGTCATTCAGATCCTGGCCCTGCCAGTCCCTGTATTGACCTGCCCTTTTGGACTTCGGACATTCTCTTTTGCTGCTCCTACTGGATTTGTTTGCTACGCGAGTTACTACCTCGTTTGACCTCTGCTGGTAATTGAAACCCTATTTCTACACCTGAACTGTTTCCTGTGTCGTGCTATTGGGTTCTTGCCTGCCGTGTTGTGACTCCTGACACTTACACCATGTTGGACATGTCGGTGGCACAGACGCCCAAAGTCCTGGTCACGTTCACCAGCAGCGCCTGCATCGGAGAGCAAACGAGAACAGCTCAGACATGGGTGGACTCTGGATGATTGGCATGGAATACTTTTTTAAAAATCATCGATGGTGAAGGGGAATCTAAATATGTTAACCATTATTATATTGTGTAATCAACTATATTCACTTCACGAGACTGTATTAAAAGTATAGCCAACTATATTAAGTTTAGACTGTATTAAACTAGGGTTAACTCCTCATACGCACAACACATACTCCTACTAAGGAAGGACACCTGCCCGGAGACACTGCAGACTCCAAGGACACGGACGTGCGAAAAAGCTCATGGAAATACACTGGGAGAAGGCGTCAACCGCCATATTCCACCTAATATCTGATGGTAAGCGAGCTCTGTTTATCTGTATTAGACTTGTACATGGCAGGGATTAAACATTTGATTCATTCTAACTATTTTTGATTCTTGCCCTTTCTTTCATAAGCGAGCACGCCAACAATGTATATTCTGACTTGGTTGAACTGGAGTGTCTTTAAAGTTCTAAAGTTTCTAAAGGAGCTTCTGGGTGTGGCCCCAGAACCCGGCTCGGACCTGGTTCCTGCCCGTAAGCAGCCGCACCAGCCGCTCGACGCCGCCGCTCCGCCCGATCACGGCTTTGTTGGACGGGATCTTGGCGAACTCCCCGAGCGCCGCCACCACGTTCACCAGAACCTCCTCCGGCTGCTCGGACATCAGCGACACCAGCTTCTCCAGCACGTGGAACTCCTGGAACCTTCCGGAGCAGGAGCACACATTTACTCAGGGACAAGAAGGGCCTTGTAGACGGAGGACTGCTCAGGAGCCTCGCTTGTTCCTGAGCCTCACTTGTTCCTGAGCCTAACTTGTTCCTGAGCCTCACTTGTTCCTGAGCCTCACTTGTTCCTGAGCCTCCCTTGTTCCTGAGCTTCACTTGTTCCTGAGCCTCACTTGTTCCTGAGCCTCACTTGTTCCTGAGCCTCACTTGTTCCTGAGCCTCACTTCTTGCTGAGCCTCACTTGTTCCTGAGCCTCGCTTGTTCCTGAGCCTCGCTTGTTCCTGAGCCTCACTTGTTCCTGCGCCTAACTTGTTCCTGAGCCTCACTTGTTCCTGAGCCTCCCTTGTTCCTGAGCATCACTTGTTCCTGAGCCTCACTTGTTGCTGAGCCTCACTTGTTGCTGAGCCTCACTTGTTGCTGAGCCTCCCTTGTTGCTGAGCCTCACTTGTTGCTGAGCCTCACTTGTTGCTGAGCCTTACTTGTTGCTGAGCCTAACTTGTTCCTGAGCCTCACTTGTTGCTGAGCCTCACTTGTTCCTGAGCCTCACTTGTTGCTGAGCCTCACTTGTTGCTGAGCCTCACTTGTTGCTGAGCCTCACTTGTTGCTGAGCCTCACTTGTTGCTGAGCCTCACTTGTTGCTGAGCCTTACTTGTTGCTGAGCCTCACTTGTTGCTGAGCCTCCCTTGTTGCTGAGCCTCACTTGTTCCTGAGCCTCACTTGTTGCTGAGCCTCACTTGTTGCTGAGCCTCACTTGTTGCTGAGCTTCCCTTGTTGCTGAGCCTCACTTGTTCCTGAGCCTCACTTGTTGCTGAGCCTCACTTGTTGCTGAGCCTCACTTGTTGCTGATCCTCACTTGTTGCTGAGCCTTACTTGTTGCTGAGCCTAACTTGTTCCTGAGCCTCCCTTGTTGCTGAGCCTCCCTTGTTGCTGAGCCTCCCTTGTTGCTGAGCCTTACTTGGTGACGTTCTTCTGGCTGAGGGAGCATTTCCAGATGGCTCCTGTGGCGGCGGCTAAAAGCTGCTTGTTCTCAGCTTTACTGAGCAGCAGAGCCAGACGCTGAGGTCCTTTGAACTGATGGATGAGATCTCGAGTCTTCTCATCCTCTGCACACTAACGACACAACACAATTAACTTTACATAAACCAGGACTAACACGGGAGTAAACCGGGACTAACGCTGGAGTAAACCATGACTAACACTGGAGTAAACCATGACTAACGCTGGAGTAAACCATGACTAACGCTGGAGTAAACCATGACTAACACTGGAGTAAACCATGACTAACACTGGAGTAAACCATGACTAACACTGGAGTAAACCGGGATTAACACTGGAGTAAACCATGACTAACGCTGGAGTAAACCATGACTAACGCTGGAGTAAACCATGACTAACACTGGAGTAAACCATGACTAACGCTGGAGTAAACCATGACTAACGCTGGAGTAAACCATGACTAACACTGGAGTAAACCATGACTAACACTGGAGTAAACCGGGATTAACACTGGAGTAAACCATGACTAACACTGGAGTAAACCATGACTAACACTGGAGTAAACCATGACTAACGCTGGAGTAAACCATGACTAACGCTGGAGTAAACCATGACTAACACTGGAGTAAACCGGGATTAACACTGGAGTAAACCATGACTAACGCTGGAGTAAACCATGACTAACACTGGAGTAAACCATGACTAACGCTGGAGTAAACCATGACTAACGCTAGAGTAAACCATGACTAACGCTGGAGTAAACCATGACTAACGCTGGAGTAAACCATGACTAACGCTGGAGTAAACCATGACTAACACTGGAGTAAACCATGACTAACGCTGGAGTAAACCATGACTAACGCTAGAGTAAACCATGACTAACGCTGGAGTAAACCATGACTAACACTGGAGTAAACCATGACTAACACTGGAGTAAACCATGACTAACACTGGAGTAAACCGGGATTAACACTGGAGTAAACCATGACTAATACTGGAGTAAACCATGACTAACACTGGAGTAAACCATGACTAACACTGGAGTAAACCATGACTAACACTGGAGTAAACCATGACTAACACTGGAGTAAACCATGACTAACGCTGGAGTAAACCATGACTAACTCTGGAGTAAACCATGACTAACACTGGAGTAAACCATGACTAACACTGGAGTAAACCATGACTAACACTGGAGTAAACCATGACTAACGCTAGAGTAAACCATGACTAACGCTGGAGTAAACCATGACTAACACTGGAGTAAACCATGACTAACACTGGAGTAAACCATGACTAACACTGGAGTAAACCATGACTAACACTGGAGTAAACCGGGATTAACACTGGAGTAAACCATGACTAACACTGGAGTAAACCGGGATTAACACTGGAGTAAACCATGACTAATACTGGAGTAAACCATGACTAACACTGGAGTAAACCATGACTAACTCTGGAGTAAACCATGACTAACACTGGAGTAAACCATGACTAACACTGGAGTAAACCGGGATTAACACTGGAGTAAACCATGACTAACACTGGAGTAAACCATGACTAACGCTGGAGTAAACCATGACTAACACTGGAGTAAACCGGGATTAACACTGGAGTAAACCATGACTAACACTGGAGTAAACCATGACTAACACTGGAGTAAACCATGACTAACACTGGAGTAAACCGGGATTAACACTGGAGTAAACCATGACTAACACTGGAGTAAACCATGACTAACGCTGGAGTAAACCATGACTAACACTGGAGTAAACCATGACTAACACTGGAGTAAACCGGGATTAACACTGGAGTAAACCATGACTAACGCTGGAGTAAACCATGACTAACACTGGAGCAAACCATGACTAACACTGGAGTAAACCGGGATTAACACTGGAGTAAACCATGACTAACACTGGAGTAAACTATGACTAACACTGGAGTAAACCATGACTAACACTGGAGTAAACCATGACTAACGCTGGAGTAAACCATGACTAACACTGGAGTAAACCGGGATTAACACTGGAGTAAACCATGACTAACACTGGAGTAAACCATGACTAACACTGGAGTAAACCATGACTAACACTGGAGTAAACCGGGATTAACACTGGAGTAAACCATGACTAACGCTGGAGTAAACCATGACTAACACTGGAGCAAACCATGACTAACACTGGAGTAAACCGGGATTAACACTGGAGTAAACCATGACTAACACTGGAGTAAACTATGACTAACACTGGAGTAAACCATGACTAACACTGGAGTAAACCGGGATTAACACTGGAGTAAACCATGACTAACACTGGAGTAAACCATGACTAACACTTGAGTAAACCGGGATTAACACTGGAGTAAACCATGACTAACACTGGAGTAAACCATGACTAACGCTGGAGTAAACCATGACTAACACTGGAGTAAACCGGGATTAACACTGGAGTAAACCATGACTAACACTGGAGTAAACCATGACTAACGCTGGAGTAAACCATGACTAACACTGGAGTAAACCATGACTAACACTGGAGTAAACCATGACTAACACTGGAGTAAACCATGACTAACACTGGAGTAAACTATGACTAGTGACCGCGTGGCCCTTGGGTCAGTCCTGGGGGCGTGTCCGACTGATTGACCGACCTTGAATGACTTGAATCAAATAAATCAGCGTCAGACCTTGAAGATGGCGCTGGCCGAGTGCATCTGCAGCTCCTCGCTTCGGCTACTCAGGTTCTTCACCAGGTCCTCGATCATGCCCTCGCTCCGGATGGCGTCTCTGTAGCTCTCCTGCCACAAAAGACTCAACGTTCAGAGCGACACGTAACGCAAACCTTCTCAAGGAGCTTCTGAAGGGCGACGACTCGTGTTCTCTCGTTTCCCACAAGGATCGTGCATGTTGACCTCGATCTTCACGTTATCCTGGGAAGTACTCTTTGTTGCAGATTCTCTACCATCGTATCCAAAGTAAGCAACATTTTGGAGGGACAGACCTGGCTTTAAGGCTCTAAGACTGAAGTGTTGGCGCTGAAGAGGCTGAGATAAGACAAACGCACCCGCCCGGGCCTCGGCGCACGTTTGGACTCCACTGATCGCACCCTGTTCATCACCGTTTCCTACAGGCTTTTTCCAAGACGCACAACATTTTACATTTAGCCTCCGATATTTTCTGACATTGGGCTCAAATTTGCGAGGTTGATCTTGTGACTTTAAGTCGTTTCTATGGTGACCAACAAGATCGGTCGAACGTGTAGGAACGGACTCAAGACGCTCCATAACTACACGTCTGGATTGTTTTTGGATCGTGTTTTCATTGTAAATCTGACTTTTTATGATTTAAGTGACGTCGGTGGGAAAGTGGGAGATGGTCTGAACGTAGGGGACGAGGGGGAGGAGCCTGAGGAGCTGTGCAGGACCACCTCAAGAGGGACGGTCGGTCACTCTTGTCCGGTCAACCAACTCGGACAAGAGAAAAGACCGAACAGTGTGGAGTTCTTAGAGAAAAGTCGACCTTGAACCAGGTGAAAGCGCGTGTCCTCCGGCTCAGTGGGAGGTGAATGGACCCCGAAGGCCCAGTGGTCGGCGGGTTACCTCGGAGGCGCACTCCTGCAGCGTCCCGATCACGGGGACGAGCATGTCCACGTGCGGCGAGTGCAGCAGGCGGCCCAGTAGGGGGATCCCGCCGGCCCTGCGGATGGCCTCCTTGTTCCTGGTGCTTCGGCTGCAGCTCCACAGAGCCAGGGCCCCGCAGCGCGCCGCCTCCACGCCCAGCTCGGAGCCCGGGGCGCAGTCCAGGAGCCTCACCTGCACACGGAGGGCGGGGTTACGGGGGGGCGTGGCCACACTCGACACGTACTGCAAATACAACCTCGTGAAGCAAGTTTAAGTCACTGAGAACACGGAAAAAGTATCGCAGTGTCAACGGAATGTGTTCCTCCAAACGTCCAATTATTATTATTACTATTATTACTTTTGACACAGCTTAATGAATACTTCATATTCAAATACTGCAGTAAGTCCTCCTGACTCCTCCTCCTGACTCCTCCTCCTGACTCCTCCTCCTGACACCTGCTCCTGACTCCTCCTCCTGACTCCTCCTCCTGACACCTGCTCCTGACTCCTCCTCCTGACTCCTCCTCCTGACTCCTCCTCCTGACTCCTCCTCCTGACACCTGCTCCTGACTCCTCCTCTTAACTCCTCCTCCTGACTCTTCCTCTTGACTCCTCCTCCTGACACCTGCTCCTGACTCCTCTTCCTGACTCCTCCTCCTGACTCCTCCTCCTGACTCCTCCTCCTGACTCTTCCTCTTGACTCCTCCTCCTGACACCTGCTCCTGACTCCTCCTCCTGACTCCTCCTCCTGACACCTGCTCCTGACTCCTCCTCCTGACTCCTCCTCCTGACTCCTCCTCCTGACTCCTCCTCCTGACACCTGCTCCTGACTCCTCCTCTTAACTCCTCCTCCTGACTCTTCCTCTTGACTCCTCCTCCTGACACCTGCTCCTGACTCCTCCTCCTGACTCCTCCTCCTGACTCCTCCTCCTGACTCCTCCTCCTGACACCTGCTCCTGACTCCTCCTCCTGACTCCTCCTCCTGACTCCTCCTCCTGACTCCTCCTCCTGACTCCTCATCCTGACTCCTCCTCCTGACTCCTCCTCCTGACTCCTCCTCCTGACTCCTCCTCCTGACTCCTCCTCCTGACCCCTCCTTCTAACTCCTCTCCTCCTGAGTCCTCCTGACTCCTCCTCCTGACTCCTCCTCCTGACTCCTCATCCTGACTCCTCTTCCTGACTCCTCCTCCTGACTCCTCCTCCTGACTCCTCCTCTTAACTCCTCCTCCTGACTCCTCTCACCAGTTTGTCGATGTGCCGCACCGTCCTCCTGACTCCTCCTAATGGCTTCACCTGACTCCTCCTCCTGACTCCTCCTGACTCTTCCTAACCCCTCCTCCTGACTCCTCCTCTTAACTCCTCCTCCTGACTCCTCCTCCCATCTCCTCTCACCAGCTTGTCGATGTGCCGCACCGTCCTCCTGACTCTTCCTAATGGCTTCTCCTGACTCCTCCTCCTGACTCCTCCTCCTGACTCCTCCTCCTGACTCCTCCTCCTGACTCCTCCTCCCGACTCCTCCCATCTCCTCTCACCAGCTTGTCGATGCCGCCGCAGTGCCGCACCGTCCTCCTGGCCTTGCGGAACTTGGCGACGTTGGCCAGGGTGTCGGCCGCCAGCGCCTGCAGCTCCGGCAGAGTGATGTCCAGCAGCGGCACCAGACTCTGGACGCCGCGCATCTTCACCATGAAGCGCTGGATCTGAGCGCTTTGGCTGACCACACGCAGGATCTTCAGGGCCCCGATCTGCGGAGGAGAACGTCGTGTGTTTGAAGGTTCTTGCGGGGAAGTGTGTGCTCGGCCTGCGACTCGTCCGTTCACTCACAATGCAGCGGATCTCTTTGGTGTCCAGGATGTTGAGGAGAACGTCCAGGCCGCCCAGGTCCCTGATGGCCAGCTGAAACGTCTCCTGCTGCAGGTCCAGCTCCATCAGAGAGCACATGGTCAGCACCGTCACCGTCTGATCGCCCTCCTGGACAACACAACACCTTCAGAGCCTCCGCCGTCTCTTCTCTAGCGTGAAATGGCTTTTAGTTTTAAATATTTGTATTCTATTGTGTAGCAACTTGTTTTATCTGAGGTCACAGCCCTGTGGTCACCAATACGACCAGAAGAAGAGCCTGAAGAAGAGCCTGAAGAAGAGCCTGAAGAAGAGCCTGAAGAAGAGCCCGATGAAGAGCCCGATGAAGAGCCCGAAGAAGAACCCGAAGAAGAGCCCGAAGAAGAGCCCGATGAAGAGCCCGAAGAAGAGCCCGAAGAAGAGCCCGAAGAAGAGCCCGAAGAAGAGCCCGATGAAGAGCCCGAAGAAGAGCCCGAAGAAGAGCCCGAAGAAGAGCCCGAAGAAGAGCCCGAAGAAGAGCCCGAAGAAGAGCCCGAAGAAGAGCCCGATGAAGAGCCCGAAGAAGAGCCCGAAGAGCCCGAAGAAGAGCCCGAATAAGAGCCCGAATAAGAGCCCGAAGAAGAGCCCGATGAAGAGCCCGAAGAAGAGCCCGAAGAAGAGCCCGAAGAAGAGCCCGATGAAGAGCCCGAAGAAGAGCCCGAAGAAGAGCCCGATGAAGAGCCCGATGAAGAGCCCGAAGAAGAGCCCGAAGAAGAGCCCGAGGAAGAGCCCGAGGAAGAGCCCGAAGAAGAGCCCGAAGAAGAGCCCGATGAAGAGCCCGATGAACAGCCCGAAGAAGAGCCCGATGAAGAGCCCGAAGAAGAGCCCGAGGAAGAGCCCGAGGAAGAGCCCGAAGAAGAGCCCGAAGAAGAGCCCGATGAAGAGCCCGAAGAAGAGCCCGATGAAGAGCCCGAAGAAGAGCCCGATGAAGAGCCCGATGAAGAGCCCGAAGAAGAGCCCGATGAACAGCCCGAAGAAGAGCCCGAAGAAGAGCCCGATGAAGAGCCCGATGAAGAGCCCGAAGAAGAGCCCGATGAAGAGCCCGATGAAGAGCCCGAAGAAGAGCCCGATGAAGAGCCCGAAGAAGAGCCCGATGAAGAGCCCGAAGAAGAGCCCGAAGAAGAGCCCGATGAAGAGCCCGAAGAAGAGCCCGAGGAAGAGCCCGATGAAGAGCCCGAAGAAGAGCCCGAAGAAGAGCCAGATGAAGAGCCTGAAGAAGAGCCTGAAGAAGAGCCTGAAGAAGAGCCAGATGAAGAGCCCGAAGAAGAGCCCGAAGAAGAGCCCGATGAAGAGCCCGAAGAAGAGCCCGAAGAAGAGCCCGAAGAAGAGCCCGAAGAAGAGCCCGAAGAAGAGCCCGATGAAGAGCCCGAAGAAGAGCCCGAAGAAGAGCCCGAAGAAGAGCCCGATGAAGAGCCCGAAGAAGAGCCCGATGAAGAGCCTGAAGAAGAGCCCGAAGAAGAGCCCGAAGAAGAGCCAGATGAAGAGCCTGAAGAAGAGCCTGAAGAAGAGCCCGATGAAGAGCCCGATGAAGAGCCCGAAGAAGAGCCCGAAGAAGAGCCCGAAGAAGAGCCCGATGAAGAGCCCGAAGAAGAGCCCGAAGAAGAGCCCGAAGAAGAGCCCGAAGAAGAGCCCGATGAAGAGCCCGATGAAGAGCCCGAAGAAGAGCCCGAAGAAGAGCCCGAAGAAGAGCCCGATGAAGAGCCCGAAGAAGAGCCCGAAGAAGAGCCCGAAGAAGAGCCCGATGAAGAGCCCGATGAAGAGCCCGATGAAGAGCCCGATGAAGAGCCCGAAGAAGAGCCCGAAGAAGAGCCCGAAGAAGAGCCCGTGGAAGAGCCCGAGGAAGAGCCCGAGGAAGAGCCCGAAGAAGAGCCCGAAGAAGAGCCCGATGAAGAGCCCGATGAACAGCCCGAAGAAGAGCCCGAAGAAGAGCCCCAAGAAGAGCCCGATGAAGAGCCCGAAGAAGAGCCCGAAGAAGAGCCCGAAGAAGAGCCCGAAGAAGAGCCCGATGAAGAGCCCGATGAAGAGCCCGATGAAGAGCCCGAAGAAGAGCCCGAAGAAGAGCCCGATGAAGAACCGAAGAAGAGCCCGAAGAAGAGCCCGAAGAAGAGCCCGAAGAAGAGCCCGAAGAAGAGCCCGAAGAAGAGCCCGATGAAGAGCCCGAAGAAGAGCCCGAATAAGAGCCCGAAGAAGAGCCCGAAGAAGAGCCCGATGAAGAGCCCGAAGAAGAGCCCGAAGAAGAGCCCGATGAAGAGCCCGATGAAGAGCCCGAAGAAGAGCCAGAAGAAGAGCCCGAAGAAGAGCCCGAAGAAGAGCCCGAGGAAGAGCCCGAGGAAGAGCCCGAAGAAGAGCCCGAAGAAGAGCCCGAAGAAGAGCCCGATGAAGAGCCCGATGAACAGCCCGAAGAAGAGCCCGATGAAGAGCCCGAAGAAGAGCCCGAGGAAGAGCCCGAGGAAGAGCCCGAAGAAGAGCCCGAAGAAGAGCCCGATGAAGAGCCCGATGAAGAGCCCGATGAACAGCCCGAAGAAGAGCCCGAAGAAGAGCCCGAAGAAGAGCCCGAAGAAGAGCCCGATGAAGAGCCCGATGAAGAGCCCGAAGAAGAGCCCGATGAAGAGCCCGAAGAAGAGCCCGATGAAGAGCCCGAAGAAGCGCCCGAAGAAGAGCCCGATGAAGAGCCCGAAGAAGAGCCCGAAGAAGAGCCCGATGAAGAGCCCGAAGAAGAGCCCGAGGAAGAGCCCGATGAAGAGCCCGAAGAAGAGCCCGAAGAAGAGCCAGATGAAGAGCCTGAAGAAGAGCCTGAAGAAGAGCCTGAAGAAGAGCCAGATGAAGAGCCTGAAGAAGAGCCCGATGAAGAGCCCGATGAAGAGCCCGAAGAAGAGCCCGAAGAAGAGCCCGAAGAAGAGCCCGAAGAAGAGCCCGATGAAGAGCCCGAAGAAGAGCCCGAAGAAGAGCCCGAAGAAGAGCCCGAAGAAGAACCCGATGAGGAGCCCGATGAAGAGCCCGAAGAAGAGCCCGAATAAGAGCCCGAAGAAGAGCCCGAAGAAGAGCCCGATGAAGAGCCCGAAGAAGAGCCCGAAGAAGAGCCCGATGAAGAGCCCGAAGAAGAGCCCGATGAAGAGCCCGATGAAGAGCCCGAAGAAGAGCCCGAAGAAGAGCCCGAAGAAGAGCCCGAAGAAGAGCCCGAGGAAGAGCCCGAGGAAGAGCCCGAAGAAGAGCCTGAAGAAGAGCCCGATGAAGAGCCCGATGAACAGCCCGAAGAAGAGCCCGATGAAGAGCCCGAAGAAGAGCCCGAAGAAGAGCCCGATGAAGAGCCCGATGAAGAGCCCGATGAAGAGCCCGAAGAAGAGCCCGAAGAAGAGCCCGATGAAGAGCCCGAAGAAGAGCCCGATGAAGAGCCCGAAGAAGAGCCCGAAGAAGAGCCCGATGAAGAGCCCGAAGAAGAGCCCGAAGAAGAGCCCGATGAAGAGCCCGAAGAAGAGCCCGAGGAAGAGCCCGAGGAAGAGCCCGAGGAAGAGCCCGAAGAAGAGCCTGAAGAAGAGCCCGATGAAGAGCCCGATGAACAGCCCGAAGAAGAGCCCGATGAAGAGCCCGAAGAAGAGCCCGAAGAAGAGCCCGATGAAGAGCCCGATGAAGAGCCCGATGAAGAGCCCGATGAAGAGCCCGAAGAAGAGCCCGATGAAGAGCCCGAAGAAGAGCCCGATGAAGAGCCCGAAGAAGAGCCCGAAGAAGAGCCCGATGAAGAGCCCGAAGAAGAGCCCGAAGAAGAGCCCGATGAAGAGCCCGAAGAAGAGCCCGAGGAAGAGCCCGATGAAGAGCCCGAAGAAGAGCCCGAAGAAGAGCCAGATGAAGAGCCTGAAGAAGAGCCTGAAGAAGAGCCTGAAGAAGAGCCAGATGAAGAGCCTGAAGAAGAGCCCGATGAAGAGCCCGATGAAGAGCCCGAAGAAGAGCCCGAAGAAGAGCCCGAAGAAGAGCCCGAAGAAGAGCCCGATGAAGAGCCCGAAGAAGAGCCCGAAGAAGAGCCCGAAGAAGAGCCCGAAGAAGAACCCGATGAGGAGCCCGATGAAGAGCCCGAAGAAGAGCCCGAATAAGAGCCCGAAGAAGAGCCCGAAGAAGAGCCCGATGAAGAGCCCGAAGAAGAGCCCGAAGAAGAGCCCGATGAAGAGCCCGAAGAAGAGCCCGATGAAGAGCCCGATGAAGAGCCCGAAGAAGAGCCCGATGAAGAGCCCGATGAAGAGCCCGAAGAAGAGCCCGAAGAAGAGCCCGAAGAAGAGCCCGATGAAGAGCCCGATGAAGAGCCCGAAGAAGAGCCCGATGAAGAGCCCGAAGAAGAGCCCGATGAAGAGCCCGAAGAAGAGCCCGAAGAAGAGCCCGATGAAGAGCCCGAAGAAGAGCCCGAAGAAGAGCCCGATGAAGAGCCCGAAGAAGAGCCCGAGGAAGAGCCCGATGAAGAGCCCGAAGAAGAGCCCGAAGAAGAGCCAGATGAAGAGCCTGAAGAAGAGCCTGAAGAAGAGCCTGAAGAAGAGCCAGATGAAGAGCCTGAAGAAGAGCCCGATGAAGAGCCCGATGAAGAGCCCGAAGAAGAGCCCGAAGAAGAGCCCGGTGAAGAGCCCGATGAAGAGCCCGATGAAGAGCCCGATGAAGAGCCCGATGAAGAGCCCGAAGAAGAGCCCGATGAAGAGCCCGATGAAGAGCCCGAAGAAGAGCCCGATGAAGAGCCCGAAGAAGAGCCCGAAGAAGAGCCCGATGAAGAGCCCGATGAAGAGCCCGAAGAAGAGCCCGATGAAGAGCCCGATGAAGAGTCCGAAGAAGTGCCCGAAGAAGGGCCCGAAGAAGAGCCCGAAGAAGAGCCCGATGAAGAGCCCGAAGAAGAGCCCGATGAAGAGCCCGAAGAAGAGCCCGAAGAAGAGCCCGAAGAAGAGCCCGATGAAGAGCCCGAAGAAGAGCCCGATGAAGAGCCCGATGAAGAGCCCGATGAAGAGCCCGAAGAAGAGCCCGATGAAGAGCCCGATGAAGAGCCCGAAGAAGAGCCCGATGAAGAGCCCGAAGAAGAGCCCGAAGAAGAGCCCGATGAAGAGCCCGAAGAAGAGCCCGAGGAAGAGCCCGATGAAGAGCCCGAAGAAGAGCCCGAAGAAGAGCCCGAGGAAGAGCCCGAAGAAGAGCCCGAAGAAGAGCCCGATGAAGAGCCCGAAGAAGAGCCCGAGGAAGAGCCCGAGGAAGAGCCCGAAGAAGAGCCCGAAGAAGAGCCCGAGGAAGAGCCCGAGGAAGAGCCCGAAGAAGAGCCCGAAGAAGAGCCCGATGAAGAGCCCGAAGAAGAGCCCGAAGAAGAGCCCGAGGAAGAGCCCGAGGAAGAGCCCGAAGAAGAGCCCGAAGAAGAGCCCGATGAAGAGCCCGATGAACAGCCCGAAGAAGAGCCCGAAGAAGAGCCCGAAGAAGAGCCCGAAGAAGAGCCCGATGAAGAGCCCGAGGAGGAGCCCGAGGAAGAGCCCGATGAAGAGCCCGAGGAAGAGCCCGAAGAAGAGCCCGATGAAGAGCCCGAAGAAGAGCCCGATGAAGAGCCCGAAGAAGAGCCCGAAGAAGAGCCCGATGAAGAGCCCGAAGAAGAGCCCGATGAAGAGCCCGAAGAAGAGCCCGAAGAAGAGCCCGATGAAGAGCCCGATGAAGAGCCCGAAGAAGAGCCCGATGAAGAGCCCGAAGAAGAGCCCGAAGAAGAGCCCGATGAAGAGCCCGAAGAAGAGCCCGAAGAAGAGCCCGAAGAAGAGCCCGAAGAAGAGCCCGAGGAAGAGCCCGAGGAAGAGCCCGAAGAAGAGCCCGAAGAAGAGCCCGATGAAGAGCCCGATGAACAGCCCGAAGAAGAGCCCGAAGAAGAGCCCGAAGAAGAGCCCGAAGAAGAGCCCGATGAAGAGCCCGAAGAAGAGCCCGAGGAAGAGCCCGAAGAAGAGCCCGAAGAAGAGCCCGATGAAGAGCCCGATGAAGAGCCCGAAGAAGAGCCCGAAGAAGAGCCCGAAGAAGAGCCCGAAGAAGAGCCCGAAGAAGAGCCCGATGAAGAGCCCGAAGAAGAGCCCGAAGAAGAGCCCGAAGAAGAGCCCGATGAAGAGCCCGAAGAAGAGCCCGAAGAAGAGCCCGAAGAAGAGCCCGAAGAAGAGCCCGAAGAAGAGCCAGAAGAAGAGCCCGAAGAAGAGCCCGAAGAAGAGCCCGAAGAAGAGCCCGATGAAGAGCCCGATGAAGAGCCCGAAGAAGAGCCCGAAGAAGAGCCCGAAGAAGAGCCCGAAGAAGAGCCCGAGGAAGAGCCCGAGGAAGAGCCCGAAGAAGAGCCCGAAGAAGAGCCCGATGAAGAGCCCGATGAACAGCCCGAAGAAGAGCCCGATGAAGAGCCCGAAGAAGAGCCCGAAGAAGAGCCCGATGAAGAGCCCGATGAAGAGCCCGATGAAGAGCCCGAAGAAGAGCCCGAAGAAGAGCCCGATGAAGAGCCCGATGAAGAGCCCGAAGAAGAGCCCGATGAAGAGCCCGAAGAAGAGCCCGATGAAGAGCCCGAAGAAGAGCCCGAAGAAGAGCCCGATGAAGAGCCCGAAGAAGAGCCCGAAGAAGAGCCCGATGAAGAGCCCGAAGAAGAGCCCGAGGAAGAGCCCGATGAAGAGCCCGAAGAAGAGCCCGAAGAAGAGCCAGATGAAGAGCCTGAAGAAGAGCCTGAAGAAGAGCCAGATGAAGAGCCTGAAGAAGAGCCCGATGAAGAGCCCGATGAAGAGCCCGAAGAAGAGCCCGAAGAAGAGCCCGGTGAAGAGCCCGATGAAGAGCCCGATGAAGAGCCCGATGAAGAGCCCGATGAAGAGCCCGAAGAAGAGCCCGATGAAGAGCCCGATGAAGAGCCCGAAGAAGAGCCCGATGAAGAGCCCGAAGAAGAGCCCGAAGAAGAGCCCGATGAAGAGCCCGATGAAGAGCCCGAAGAAGAGCCCGATGAAGAGCCCGATGAAGAGTCCGAAGAAGAGCCCGAAGAAGGGCCCGAAGAAGAGCCCGAAGAAGAGCCCGATGAAGAGCCCGAAGAAGAGCCCGATGAAGAGCCCGAAGAAGAGCCCGAAGAAGAGCCCGAAGAAGAGCCCGATGAAGAGCCCGAAGAAGAGCCCGATGAAGAGCCCGATGAAGAGCCCGATGAAGAGCCCGAAGAAGAGCCCGATGAAGAGCCCGATGAAGAGCCCGATGAAGAGCCCGAAGAAGAGCCCGATGAAGAGCCCGAAGAAGAGCCCGAAGAAGAGCCCGATGAAGAGCCCGAAGAAGAGCCCGAGGAAGAGCCCGATGAAGAGCCCGAAGAAGAGCCCGAAGAAGAGCCCGAGGAAGAGCCCGAAGAAGAGCCCGAAGAAGAGCCCGATGAAGAGCCCTATGAACAGCCCGAAGAAGAGCCCGAAGAAGAGCCCGAAGAAGAGCCCGAAGAAGAGCCCGATGAAGAGCCCGAAGAAGAGCCCGAGGAAGAGCCCGAGGAAGAGCCCGAAGAAGAGCCCGAAGAAGAGCCCGATGAAGAGCCCGAAGAAGAGCCCGAAGAAGAGCCCGAGGAAGAGCCCGAGGAAGAGCCCGAAGAAGAGCCCGAAGAAGAGCCCGATGAAGAGCCCGATGAACAGCCCGAAGAAGAGCCCGAAGAAGAGCCCGAAGAAGAGCCCGAAGAAGAGCCCGATGAAGAGCCCGAGGAGGAGCCCGAGGAAGAGCCCGATGAAGAGCCCGAGGAAGAGCCCGAAGAAGAGCCCGATGAAGAGCCCGAAGAAGAGCCCGATGAAGAGCCCGAAGAAGAGCCCGAAGAAGAGCCCGATGAAGAGCCCGAAGAAGAGCCCGATGAAGAGCCCGAAGAAGAGCCCGAAGAAGAGCCCGATGAAGAGCCCGATGAAGAGCCCGAAGAAGAGCCCGATGAAGAGCCCGAAGAAGAGCCCGAAGAAGAGCCCGATGAAGAGCCCGAAGAAGAGCCCGAAGAAGAGCCCGAAGAAGAGCCCGAAGAAGAGCCCGAGGAAGAGCCCGAGGAAGAGCCCGAAGAAGAGCCCGAAGAAGAGCCCGATGAAGAGCCCGATGAACAGCCCGAAGAAGAGCCCGAAGAAGAGCCCGAAGAAGAGCCCGAAGAAGAGCCCGATGAAGAGCCCGAAGAAGAGCCCGAGGAAGAGCCCGAAGAAGAGCCCGAAGAAGAGCCCGTACCCGCAGGTATTTGATGAGCTTCTGCAGCCTCAGCTGCTCCGAGGGCAGGTCAGCGCTGGCCTCTGGATGTCTCTCCAGCTGCTCCTCCTCCTCTTCGCTCTCAGGAGAACTCTCGCTCAGCACCTCCCTCAGCCTGGAGCGAGCGGGCGTCCGACTAAACACAGAGAAAACCAGGCTGTTCATCATGACTTCATGCACCGTAGTAACCGTAGTAACCGTGAGCCCTGTGTTCGGACGTTACCTTTTCTGTGGCGAGAAACGTCCGGGCAAAGACGTGAGCGAGAAGTCGGCCTTGGACTTCTCCAGTTTCCCGCCTCCTTTTTCTGCCCTTCTGCACAGACGTAAACACAGATCAGCTGTAGGAGGCGGGGTTTAGTGAGTTAAACACACAAGGAACAGCTGTAGGAGGCGGGGTTTAGTGAGTTAAACACACAAGGAACAGCTGTAGGAGGCGGGGTTTAGTGAGTTAAACACACAAGGAACAGCTGTAGGAGGCGGGGTTTAGTGAGTTAAAAACACAAGGAACAGCTGTAGGAGGCGGGGTTTAGTGAGTTAAACACACAAGGAACAGCTGTAGGAGGCGGGGTTTAGTGAGTTAAACACACAAGGAACAGCTGTAGGAGGCGGGGTTTAGTGAGTTAAACACACAAGGAACAGCTGTAGGAGGCGGGGTTTAGTGAGTTAAAAACACAAGGAACAGCTGTAGGAGGCGGGGTTTAGTGAGTTAGACACACAAGGAACAGCTGTAAGAAGCAGGGTTTAGTGAGTTAAACACACAAGGAACAGCTGTAGGAGGCGGGGTTTAGTGAGTTAAACACACAAGGAACAGCTGTAGGAAGCGGGGTTTAGTGAGTTAAACACACAAGGAACAGCTGTAGGAGGCGGGGTTTAGTGAGTTAAACACACAAGGAACAGCTGTAGGAGGCGGGGTTTAGTGAGTTAAAAACACAAGGAACAGCTGTAGGAGGCGGGGTTTAGTGAGTTAGACACACAAGGAACAGCTGTAAGAAGCAGGGTTTAGTGAGTTAAACACACAAGGAACAGCTGTAGGAGGCGGGGTTTAGTGAGTTAAACACACAAGGAACAGCTGTAGGAAGCGGGGTTTAGTGAGTTAAACACACAAGGAACAGCTGTAGGAGGCGGGGTTTAGTGAGTTAAACACACAAGGAACAGCTGTAGGAGGCGGGGTTTAGTGAGTTAAACACACAAGGAACAGCTGTAGGAGGCGGGGTTTAGTGAGTTAAACACACGAGGAACAGCTGTAGGAGGCGGGGTTTAGTGAGTTAAACACACAAGGAACAGCTGTAGGAGGCGGGGTTTAGTGAGTTAAACACCACGGAACAGCTGTAAGAGGCGGGGTTTAGTGAGTTAAACACACAAGGAACAGCTGTAGGAGGCGGGGTTTAGTGAGGTAAACACCACGGACAGCTGTAGGAGGCGGGGTTTAGTGAGTTAAACACACAAGGAACAGCTGTAGGAGGCGGGGTTTAGTGAGTTAAACACACAAGGAACAGCTGTAGGAGGCGGGGTTTAGTGAGTTAAACACCACGGAACAGCTGTAAGAGGCGGGGTTTAGTGAGTTAAACACACAAGGAACAGCTGTAGGAGGCGGGGTTTAGTGAGTTAAACACACAAGGAACAGCTGTAGGAGGCGGGGTTTAGTGAGTTAAACACACAAGGAACAGCTGTAGGAGGCGGGGTTTAGTGAGTTAAACACACAAGGAACAGCTGTAGGAGGCGGGGTTTAGTGAGTTAAACACACAAGGATCAGCTGTAGGAGGCGGGGTTTAGTGAGTTAAACACACAAGGAACAGCTGTAGGAGGCGGGGTTTAGTGAGTTAAACACACAAGGAACAGCTGTATGAGCCGGGGTTAAGTGAGTTAAACACACAAGGATCAGCTGTAGGAGGCGGGGTTTAGTGAGTTAAACACACAAGGAACAGCTGTAGGAGGCGGGGTTTAGTGAGTTAAACACACAAGGAACAGCTGTAGGAGGCGGGGTTTAGTGAGTTAAACACCACGGAACAGCTGTAGGAGGCGGGGTTTAGTGAGTTAAACACGGGGGAAAACGCCACGTACCGACTACCGGACAGAAGCCCGTCCTCCCGCCATTTAGTGGGCGGCGCCGGGTTCGGGACCCGGTTTGGCTCCTGTTGGAACAGAACCAAATTGTTTTTTTACCAGAGCTGCAGCAAACGGACTCGAAACACCAAACGAGCTTTTACACACAGACAGAGGCTTCAGTCCAGACACGAACCAAACGATTATTGAGAGGAAAACGTCACGATTTAACGATTATTCACAATTTCATTCTCTTGGTCCGAAGTTGAGAGCGTTTTTTTACAAAATAGAACGTTTTTTGTCTAGAAAAGAAATAGTAAAAAACTCTTTGAAAGACAAAATAAAGTCAAATTTGATCAAAACAGCCGGATAAATTTAAGAGGATTTTTGGACAATAAAGTGAACTAAAAATACTATACTATAAAATACATAGTGAACTAAATGTACTTTATAATTTTTTTGCTTCTAAATTGGTCCTGATTTATTATTTTTTGGTTCTCGCGTTCATATTGTGACCTGAGTAATCTTCCCTCGTTCAGTCGCCGCATTAGAACCTTGACTCGGTTGAAAACAGCAGGAATAGCGTAAATAGCGTTGACCTTGACCTTGTGGATGTTTTCTGCAAAATAAGGGGACTTGTTCTTCAGGAGTGCGGTGAGGTCATCAAACACGTCGCCGGTTTGCTCGTAAGCGCCCTCTTCTGCTTCAAACGCCACCACGCCCTGCGGAAAACCAGAAGAAACGTCACGATTCAAAGCGCCACCTACAGGTCGGACGGCTCACTGAACTAAAACACAGCTAAAAGAAACATATTATTCTAAAAGTTATAAAGAACATTATCCCAGCAAACACTGGGCCAAAACTCACCTAATGTCACAATTTGTTTTATTTGACAAATACAAATATAAGAAAGCGACTTCATTTTGTTGAATTGATGTTTAGAGTGAAAAAAGTTGTTTCTTTGTGTAAATTCTGCATAAACTTTGACTGGAATGAGCGTCCTGGTGTGATGTCACTTCCTGTCCCTGGTGTGCTGTCACTTCCTGTCCCTGGTGTGATGTCACTTCCTGTCCCTGGTGTGATGTCACTTCCTGTCCCTGGTGTGATGTCACTTCCTGTATGAGTGCCCCTGGTGTGATGTCACTTCCTGTCCCTGGTGTGATGTCACTTCCTGTATGAGTGCCCCTGGTGTGATGTCACTTCCTGTCCCTGGTGTGATGTCACTTCCTGTATGAGTGTCCCTGGTGTGATGTCACTTCCTGTATGAGTGCCCCTGGTGTGATGTCACTACCTGTCATTTTTTACAGATTTTTCAGCATTTTCTCCACAAATACCTGCTCGATCGGTGTAAAACTATAATTTATATGTACGACAGGTACAAATACAGCAAATAAAGTCACAATTAGAAGATGGTAAAAACCTGCCAAAGGAATTTTAACGTTTATTCTCGATCACTGCGACCGTGAGAAAACGTCCAACAATCAAACTTTCTGAAGAGCAAAGTCAAGTTAAGACGACAGAGACACTTTCTGTAGGTAAACGTGTCCTCTGCATTTGACCCGTGCTTCACCGCTAAACGAAGTCAGGAGCAGAGGAGCCACACCCACGGTCCAGGTCTGGTCTGGTCTGATCAGGTCAGGTCAGAAAAGGCCTGGTCTGGATCTCAAACCAACTCCACGTCCCACGAGCTTTGGATCGACGATGGAGCGACGGCGACCGCAGTTCCGCACCTTATTGAGGAAGACTCCGCGGCTGCTGTAGGTGGCGTACAGGGGCTCGGCGTCGCGAGGCTCGACGAGGACGTGGGCGACCTCCCCGAGCAGCTGCCTGTGCGGAGGGGCGCGGCAGCCGTTGGCGAACTCGAACTCTGGACGGAGCGCAAAGACACACGGTCGACAAACAGGCCCGACGACGAGCGACGGCGTTCACGAAGTGGCAAACCTGAGGCGAATCGCAGCGACTTGAGCAGAGCGCGGTCGTCGTGGCCACAGAAGACAGTCAGCGAGTCCAGCTCGTTCTTCACGACGCTGACGTGCAGCTGGACCTGGCTGTGTCGGAGGCAAGACAGAGGTTCCACTGAGGCTTTATGACCGTTTGACCCAAGACGGGACTTTGTAACTGCAAAGGAATGAGCTAAAACATACATGTGAGGGCTAAACAGGGCTAAACGAGTCTAAATGGGTCTAAACCAGGTCTAAGCAAGTCTAAACAGGACTAAACAGGTCTAAGCAGGGCTAAACGGGGCTAAGCACGAGCTAAAGCAGAGACAACGGGGCTAAGCACGAGCTAAAGCAGAGACAAACGGGGCTAAGCACGAGCTAAAGCAGAGACAAACGGGGCTAAGCACGAGCTAAAGCAGAGACAACGGGGCTAAGCACGAGCTAAAGCAGAGACAAACGGGGCTAAGCACGAGCTAAAGCAGAGACAAACGGGGCTAAGCACGAGCTAAAGCAGAGACAAACGGGGCTAAGCACGAGCTAAAGCAGAGACAACAGGGCTAAGCATGAGCTAAAGCAGAGACAAACGGGGCTAAGCACGAGCTAAAGCAGAGACAAACGGGGCTAAGCACGAGCTAAAGCAGAGACAACGGGGCTAAGCACGAGCTAAAGCAGAGACAAACGGGGCTAAGCACGAGCTAAAGCAGAGACAACGGGGCTAAGCACGAGCTAAAGCAGAGACAAACGGGGCTAAGCACGAGCTAAAGCAGAGACAAACGGGGCTAAGCATGAGCTAAAGCAGAGACAAACGGGGCTAAGCACGAGCTAAAGCAGAGACAAACAGGGCTAAGCACGAGCTAAAGCAGAGACAACGGGGCTAAGCACGAGCTAAAGCAGAGACAAACGGGGCTAAGCACGAGCTAAAGCAGAGACAAACGGGGCTAAGCACGAGCTAAAGCAGAGACAACGGGGCTAAGCACGAGCTAAAGCAGAGACAAACGGGGCTAAGCACGAGCTAAAGCAGAGACAACGGGGCTAAGCACGAGCTAAAGCAGAGACAAACGGGGCTAAGCACGAGCTAAAGCAGAGACAAACGGGGCTAAGCACGAGCTAAAGCAGAGACAAACGGGGCTAAGCACGAGCTAAAGCAGAGACAAACGGGGCTAAGCATGAGCTAAAGCAGAGACAAACGGGGCTAAGCACGAGCTAAAGCAGAGACAAACAGGGCTAAGCACGAGCTAAAGCAGAGACAACGGGGCTAAGCACGAGCTAAAGCAGAGACAAACGGGGCTAAGCACGAGCTAAAGCAGAGACAACGGGGCTAAGCACGAGCTAAAGCAGAGACAACGGGGCTAAGCACGAGCTAAAGCAGAGACAAACGGGGCTGAGCACGAGCTAAAGCAGAGACAACGGGGCTAAGCACGAGCTAAAGCAGAGACAAACGGGGCTAAGCACGAGCTAAAGCAGAGACAACGGGGCTAAGCATGAGCTAAAGCAGAGACAAACGGGGCTAAGCACGAGCTAAAGCAGAGACAACGGGGCTAAGCACGAGCTAAAGCAGAGACAAACGGGGCTAAGCACGAGCTAAAGCAGAGACAACGGGGCTAAGCATGAGCTAAAGCAGAGACAAACGGGGCTAACTGTGTGAACAGGTCAAACGCGTCCGGACGCTGGAGGAACTCACTCTGAGACCTGCTGGAGAACCTTTTCCAGGAGCTGCTGGTTCAGGCTCTGCAGCACCAGGAGCAGCTGCACTTTGGCCTCTTGCTCTTTACCTTTCACCTTCTCGATTTGTTTGTCGTCGTCAGACTCGAGAAGCGCAGCAAACTCAGGGCCGAGAATCTTTGCCGCGGCGTCGCTGTTTTCTGAAGCGAGAAGCATAAAAACATCAGCGATTCTTGAGATTTCGTCAGAATAAAATGAAATGTCGATTGTCTGGTTCCTTCCTCTCATCTCTCAGCAGAGGCTCATCGAGATGGGGAAGGTCAAACGTCAAATGTCTACTGTTAATGAGGCTGCAACATTTAATCTCATCATCTGGATTAAACAGAAACACTTTAATCACGTCTGAATGTCAAAACGCGACGTCTCTTTGTGGAAAGCTTCAGTGGATGTGCTGGACAGAAGGGGACGTCACCTTGGAGACAGGCTCGGACCTCGGCCTCTTTGTCGTGGCTCAGACGGAGCAGCTCGGACAGAAGAGAGAAACATCGGACGGACACGTGTGGAGGAGAGAGCTGAAGGAGAGGACGTCCTGCAGCGTCCAGACGTCCTGCAGCGTCCAGACGTCCTGCAGCGTCCAGACGTCCTGCAGCGTCCAGATGTTCAGACTCAGCTCCAGAGGTTCTGAGGAGACACGGCACACACTCTGAGTCAAGGTCACAAAGGTTTGGTAGAAAGACTTTCAGAGGCAGTCATCTGGACAATGTTTTTAAATTGAGATGTTTTGAAGTCATCCAGATGTCATTTTCAATCTGAAGGGACTGGAGAGGTGGCCCTGAGCTTCTGAGTCCAGTGGTGACTCTGCACCAGACAAATGCTGCACCTTAACTGAGGAACTGATGCTGTCGCCCTGAACATCTTTAGCCGGCCTGCAACAACGAATCAGGAATGTTCAACCTTAATACTTGTTTGACTGTCACCTATTAAACTAATCGTGGTTCAAGAGCTGATTTTTAATGTGACGTTCATTCCCCGTCTTACTTTAAAGTGTTCTGTACAATAACTTTGACTGCAGTTGAGTCTTTGTGTTGTAAAGTCACCTGCCCGCGGGGCCCGTCTGCAGGGCCCGCGTGTCCGGGGCCGAGGCGTCCCGGGCCTGCTTGTCCGGGGCTGACGCGTCCAGGGCCGACGCGTCCAGGGTCGTGCTCCACCGCAGCGGCTCCTCGAACACGAGCTCCGCAGACCGCGGGTGCCGCGCGCTCAGCTGCGCCACAAACTGCGCCACTTCTGAGAGCAGGGCCCCGTTCAGAGGCGTGAGGGCCAGGGTCCCGGAGCCCGGGCCGGTCCACTGCGCGGCTCTGCTCAGTGCTGGACCCATCTGAGAACTGACCACACAGTAACCACAGTAACCACAGTAACCACAGTAAACACAGTAAACACAGTAACCATAGTAACCACAGTAACGCATTCGGACACATTTGTTCTCGTCATGTTTTAAACTGAACACGTGAAACATAAACGAAAAGTACCAAACTCACCAACTTTGTGCAGCTTTTGTCGTCAGTGGCCAGAGCGGTGTCCATGGAAACGGCGACCTCGGCCTGGCGCCGCCCCTCTGTTGCTAGGAGACAGGCACATCCGGGTAAACAGTGCGTGTATTTTTATTTATTTTATTTTATTTTTGGGGGAAATGACGCCTGCATACAATAAATATATTGAAATATAAAAGTTACTGTATCATGTTATTCTAGATTTTACGTTTTGGTCAGAATAATTCTATTTCTTTATCGAATATGACATTTTAGAGACATTTAACATTGTTTTATGAAGACGATGAAGACATGAACCTATGCCCTGTTTTCATTATCAACACATTCATTACATCATTCACCAAATATCTCAATCTTTGCATATTTTTGAAATATTCAAAGAAACAGTGTGTAACATTCTGTATGTGGCACGTCTCCTGTGTGATTCCATGGAAACGGGGAGTTCAAGCCATCATTCTGAACATTCTTATATACGTTTTAAGCCATGTCTGTGGAAAGGTCCAGTTAAAGGCTCCTCCTCCAGGCCAAGGACGAGTCAGGTTTGTGGAGATCTGAGCCCGCACACAGTAAGGATGCATGACTTTCTGTTCTATTCATACAAATACATAAACAAAAAAGTTTTGGCTAAATGTAAACTTTGACATGTGTTCTAGATTTATTTAAGGATACTAAAAGTCACATTTGTTGTTGTTTTTTCTGTTTTCTCTGTGACGTTTGTGTCGCATCATCATGTCCAAAACAGGCGTGTCCTTCATCGTCTTTAATTGGTGTTAAATCCAACCGTGAACTTAAATAACTCAAGATGAAACCTCTGTTACGACTGCCTCTTTGTGAGTTCATTCAAATAAAAGTCTAACGTCTTGATTGATTGGTGACATTTCCAGACATAAATTGAAAATGAATGAACCTCTTTTCAGACAAACAATCTTAAATATGAACTCAACTTGTCAAATTAAAATGAGCAGAAGTTTTACCTCGTCTCTGCATCAGTGACACGCAATAAATAAATGATTTGAAGAAAACACCACAGGGTCAAAAAAATTACTTTATTTGGACATATGTGCATTTTATTATTTTAAAATCATCTAAGACACAACAGGAGACGTTCAAACAGAAGCCCTTTTTTTTTCTAATAACAAATACAGATATTCACAGATTACACACGAGACATAAAACGTGGACATTATGAGTTTTAATGAAAGGATTTAATTAAAAAACAAATACTTAAAATGTGCTCTCTGCTCTTAAGTTTAAATGGGTTTGTTGTTTTTATTATTTTAATTTTTAATTTGATTTATTCATTTTTGAATTAATATAATTTTGTTTGTTTATTTTATTTATTTCACGATTGTATTTTTATGTAAGTTTAATTTAATTTTATTTATTTTATTTATTTTATTTTATTTATTTTATTTATTTTATTTATTTTATTTATTTTATTTATTTTATTTATTTTATTTATTTTATTTATTTTATTTATTTTATTTATTTTATTTATTTTTTATTTAATATAATTTAGTCTAATTTGTTTGATTTTTGTGGACCTTTCGGTTTTTGAATGTGCTGTATAATTAAAGTGGATTACATTGGTTGGATGAAGTTGATCGGACTCTCCTGGCGAGTCCGATCACATTTGTATTTCACTGAAGAAGAGCGAAGAGTGTCCAGCATAAAGTCCTGGAGACGTGCACCAGAAGAGTGAGCAAAAGGACGATTCAACAAGTATTAAACTAGAACCGCAGCGTCGAGTCGGAGCTGTGGAAGTGGCGCTCTCTCTGCCACACTGGTCACATATCACAGGTTATACCACACTGGTCACATATCACAGGTTATACCACACTGGTCACATATCACAGGTTACACCACACTGGTCACTAAAACGTACAAAACATGGTTATATTTTTCCACAAACTGACAATTTTCAAGTCAATCGAGTTAAATGTTTGAACTGTGAGAAACGAGTGTCAGTTGCGTGTAAATTGTCCACGACCTTAAACGTTTATTGTTTAAATGTTCCTCACAGCTGCAACTTAACACGGCGTAAAGCGTGACAAATATTCACCGCGGAACCGTCCCCTGAGCGCACACACGTGTCAAAACAGTCAAAGTCTCATTTTAAAGGTCCTGGCGTCCGCTGGCTGCATGTTGCATCGCGCAACTATGTATGCAACTGTGCTCTATTTATTGTGTTTTTGTAAATATTTGTACTTTTACTTGTACAGACGGGGCTCGCAGACACGGGCTGGACCTGCTTTGATTCGTGTTTTCGTGGTTTGTGATGTGCGCTGGCTCCGAGCCCGACCGGCCGGCTTATACAAAAGGAGCAGCTTTTAACGCTGCGCCATGCTGCGTTTTCGGAAAACACGGAGGACATCAACACCATCACAGAGTGCATCACGGACTACATCAACTTCTGTTTTGAGAACATTGTTTTCCAAACAACAAGCCGTGGATTAACCGTGAACTGAAGGCTCTGCTGAAGGAGAAGAAGAGAGCCTTCAGGTCAGGGAACAAGGAGGAGCTGAGGACTGTGCAGAAGGAGCTGAGGAGGAAGATCAGGCAGGCTGAAGCCGGCTACAAGAGGAGGATGGAGGAGCAGCTGCAGCAAAAGAACATTCAGGGAGTGTGGAGGAGCCTGAAAACTATCTCAGGCTTCAAAATCCCCCCTGCCCAGAAAGAGGGGGATCTACAGTGGGTGAATGAACTGAATTCTCACTTCCTGAGATTTGGTCAATCGCCGACCCCTCCCTCCGCACAGACCCCTCCCCGTGCACAGACCCCTCCCCCTGAACAGATATACAGACACCTCCCCCTGCACAGACACCTCCCCCTGCACAGACACCTCCCCCTGCACAGACACCTCCCCCTGCACAGACACCTCGCCCTGCACAGACACCTCCCCCTGCACAGCTGCATGTTCCCTCTTCCACAGCTGGACAATGCCTTGCATCTGTTCCTCTTCACATCTCTGCTCCGGCCCATCAGCTCCTCACTTCACCTGGACTCACCCATCCCCCCAGCACACAGTCCCCCTGGACTCACCCATCCCCCCAGCACACAGTCCCCCTGGACTCACCCATCCCCCCAGCACACAGTCCCCCTGGACTCACCCATCCCCCCAGCACACGGTCCCCCTGCCAACCACTGACTGTCACAGCAGCACAGGTGAGGAGTGAGCTGAAGAGGATTAAAGTGAGGAAGGCAGCAGGACCTGATGGCATCAGCCCCAGGCTCCTTAAGTCCTGCAGATGAACTGTGTGGAGTGATGGAGCATGTCTTCAACATGAGCCTGAAGCTGAGGGTGGTACCACAGGTCTGAAGACCTCCTGTCTGGTACCTGTGCCCAAGACACCGCGCCCCAAAGACCTCAACAGCTTCAGGCCAGTGGCTCTCACGTCCCACCTGATGAAGACACTGGACCGGCTGGTCCTGGACCGCCTCCGCTCCACCGTGAGCTAAGCCATGGACCCGCTGCAGTTTGCATATCGGCCTGGCATCGGAGTGGAGGACGCCGTCATCTCCCTGCTGCACCGCTCTCTCTCTCTCACCTGGAAAAGCCTGGCAGCTCTGTGAGGATTCTGTTCTTCGATCTTTCCAGCGCCTTCAACACCATCAGCTCCTGAGGGACAAGCTGGAGACGGCTGGTGTGGAGTATGACCTGTAGAGTGGATCCTAGACTACCTCACAGACCGACCCCAGTTTGTGAGAGCCCGGAACTGTGTGTCTGACACTCGGACCTGCAGTGTGGGGGCGCCCCAGGGCACTGTCCTCGCGCCCTTTCTCTTCACCCTTTACACTGCAGACTTCAGACATGACACGGACAGCTGTGTCCTGCAGAAGTTCTCTGACCACTCTGCCATCATCGGACTCATCACAGACGATGATGTGGAGGACAGACAAGGACCTGGTGTTCATCTGAACCACAAACTGGACTCATAATACAAACTGTACAGGAAGAGCCAGAGTGGCTCCACCTCCTGAGGAGACTCAGGTCTTTTGGAGTGACAGGGCCACTCCTGAAGACCTTCTCTGACTCTGTGGTGCATCAGCTCCTGTAGGTGTGGTCTGCTGGAGCAGCAGCATCACAGAGAGGGAGAGGAAGAGGCTGGACAGAGTCATCAAGAAGTCCAGCTCCGTCCTGGGCTGTCCTCTGGACTCGGTGCAGGAGGTGGGGGACAGAAGGGTCCTGGCTAAACTCACATCTATGCTGGACCATGAGTGTCGCCCCCTGCAGGACACTCTGTCCCCTGCAGGACACTCTGTCCACTGCAGGACACTCTGTCCACTCTGGAGAGCAGCTTCAGTGACTGATCCACCCTCGCTGTGTGAAGGAGACGTTTCACAGTCTGTCCTTCTGCTGCTGTCACACTCTACAACAAACACTGTCATACCCATGTGCAATACTGTCATACACATGTGCAATACAGTCATACCCATGTGCAATACTGATATACCCATGTGCAATACTGTCATACACATGTGCAATACTGTCATACACATGTGCAATACAGTCATACCCATGTGCAATACTGATATACCCATGTGCAATACTGTCATACCCATGTGCAATACTGACATACCCATGTGCAATACTGTCAAACACATGTGCAATACTGTCATACACATGTGCAATACTGTCATACACATGTGCAATACTGTCATACACATGTGCAATACTGTTATACTCATGTGTAATATTTATCTTCTGTAAATAAGAGCGTTTACTTTTGCCACTAATATTATTATTATTTTTGTCTTACTTTATTTGTATTTTTTCTTTCTATTCCTTATTAGGAATATGAGTGGTTTTGTCTATAAGAGTTTTTTTTTTTTCTATTGAGAGTGTTTTTTTGAACCTTTCTATAAATTATCTGTTCTTTTACTTCTGTACCTACTTTACGTTTTAACACCGACATTTCCCCATTGTGGGACAAATAAAGGCTTATCTTATCTTATCTTATCTTATCTTATCTTATCTTACGTGATTTAAAGGGAAGTACGACTTGCTCACAAAAATGAGGCCAATAAGAAGAGTTCGAACTGATATGACGTCTGCGTCAATCACACGTTTGTATCCTGGATGGTTTGTTGTTGTTGTTGTTTTTGTCTGGATTTATGTCGCTCTGGACCTGCCACACTCTGGGCCTGCCGCACTCTGGGCCTGCCACACTCTGGACCTGCCACGCTCTGGACCTGCCACACTGTGGGCCTGCCACACTCTGGACCTGCTGCACTCTGGGCCTGCCACACTCTGGACCTGCCGCACTCTGGACCTGCCACACTCTGGACCTGCCGCACTCTGGGCCTGCCAAACTCTGGACCTGCCGCACTCTGGACCTGCCACACTCTGGACCTGCCGCACTCTGGGCCTGCCACACTCTGGACCTGCCGCACTCTGGACCTGCCACACTCTGGACCTGCCACACTCTTGACCTGCCACACTCTGGACCTGCCACACTCTGGACCTGCCACGCTCTGGACCTGCCAAACTCTGGACCTGCCACGCTCTGGGCCTGCCACGCTCTGGACCTGCCACACTCTGGGCCTGCCGCTCTCTGAGCCACACCTGCCACACTCTGGGCCTTCCACACTCTGGATCTGCCACACTCTGGACCTGCCACACTCTGGACCTGCCACACTCTGGACCTGCCACACTCTGGACCTGCCACACTCTGGACCTGCCACACTCTGGGCCTGCCGCTCTCTGAGCCACACCTGCCACACTCTTGACCTGCCACACTCTGCTATAGCACTGTGCTGATGGTGTCCAGGTCCTTGCTGGTCTGAGAGGTGTGTGTGCTGCTGGGGAGGGACATCAGGTACTCCAGGTGCCTGCGGGCATCGTCCTGGTTGTGTCTCACGTAGTAGATGACATATGCGATCACCATCGTGAACCATCCGAACATGGTGACAAACATAGCCACATCGGTGGTTTTGTGGTGGAAGTTGCAGAAGTTGATCCCTGAGTCCAGCACCTGGATGACCGCTTTCCCTGCGTACTGGTCCTGGACGGCGCTGTGACACATCACATCGTTCACAGTGTCAGGGTCGAGCCTCAGCTCCCTCAGAACCTCCTGCAGAGTGCACTCACAGTGCCACGGGTTGTTGGACAGGCTGATCTTTGCGCGCAGCTGTGCAAAGGCGTCTTTGGGGACGGCCTGGATGTGATTGTTAGAAAGGTCCAACATGAGAAGGCTGTCGACCACGCCCTGGAAAGCTCCTGCGTCCACAGTCTCGATGGCGTTGTTGGAGAGGTCCAGCTCCTGGAGGTAGTGCAGCTCCCGGAAGGCGTGGTTAGGGATGTGTGTGATCTGGTTGGAGGACAGCAGCAGCACCACCGTGTCTTTGGGCAGCTCAGATGGGATTTTGTCCAGGTTTCGAGACGTACACTGCACCACAGTCAGCCCCTTCCGCTCGACGCAGTGGCAGCTGACGGGACAGGCCCACGCTGGGACGGACATCCCAAAGAACAAGCTCCAGAGCAAAGACAGTAAGTGCTGCATCATCAGCAGAGCTCCGCCCCCACAGTCAGGCCGTCCTGGTGCGTCACTGACATGAGGGCATCTGCTTCAGGCTTCAATGTCAGAACTTTATTAAGAGCATCGTGTCCTCAGAATGTGCCACGTTTGTACCATCGGGTTTGAAAAGTGTCGAGTGTTGTCTCGCCGCGTGGTCAGGCTTGCCGCGTGGTCGGGCTCGCCGTGTGGCCGGGCTCGCCCCGTGATCAGGCTCGCCGCGTGGTCGGGCTCGCCCCGTGGTCGGGCTCGCCCCTTGATCAGGCTCGCCGCGTGGTCAGGTTGGCCGTGTGGCCGGGTTCGCCGTGTGGCCGGGTTCGTCGCGTGGTCGGGCTCGCCGCGTGGTCGGGCTCGCCGCGTGGTCGGGCTCGCCGCGTGGTCGGGCTCTGCAAACACGGACAGAATTAACCCTCCAACAACTCTTTGACATTTAAGACAATAAACAATAAGATAACATCACTGTATTTTTATGAGCACGATGAAGTCATATTTAAAGATCCCATATCATGCTATTTTTCCCGTTTCGTAGTCCACTCTAAGGACATATTTGATAATCTTAAGTGTTGTTCAACACCCATAATATAATAGTTATAAAATATCACCCATATCTTGGACCCGCCCACAAACCCAGAAATACAGACGGTTTAGTTTGAGGGGGGCGTGTTAAAGGTACAGAGTGCTTCCTGGAGGAGGGGCTGAAACGGCGTGCTGCGTAACTCACCAGTGGGGAGTAGCCCCCGTTCATCTGCTCATCCGAGGAGAAGGAGAGCGACTGTTCTCCAGCTAAAGATGCAGGAATCAATCAAAAAACACTTTGGACACATATGAGGCACCAATAGCACTGTAAGAAGGTTAAAGCTCTGAGGAGTCCGTTTTACATGATATGGGACCTTTAAATTCCACGTTTAATCATTCTTCTTGTCTTATTGTTATTTATGTTTGTTTTGCAGCTTTGACCCCTTAAACGTGGGACGTTGGACTTTTTCTTTATTTGTTCCATTTATTCCACATTGATAAAAGTGAACTCTTCACAAATATAAAGCTGAAACTCACTTATTTCCAGTCGAATCACTCGTTCTGGGAAGAATCTGGCTCAGTTTGTTCTTCGAAACCACAAGTAAATATTATATAAAGTAAATATTAATGACATGAATAAATATCTTTTATCTGGATTCCACCTGGACATTTTTGATTTATTACAAGTCCCTAAAACATTTTTTTTTTGTGAATTTACCTTTAGCTTTAAAAAGAGAATAAATAAATAAATGCTCAAGTCCGTCATCCGACAAATACTGAGAAAAATCTGAGGAAAAGAGACATAAAACAGGAAATAAAAGCTGCGTCTGAACTTTTAAGGACTCGTAATGAAGCCAAAAGTCGAGGGTAAAATATTTACATATTATGAACTTTAGGCTTAATTATTTTGTGAGTTCACGCTCTCTTTGTGTATTCGAGGCGTCCCGCACTTGGCAGGACAAACAGCAAAAAGCTCCTCTTCTGCGCTCGCCTCTGAGTCCGCGCACGGCTAATTAACACTTTACAGTTGAGCAAATTCACATTCTCTCAGCAGCGGCTCGAGCCCACATCCCGCCCTTACTCACCGCGCTGCCTGGACAGTATCTGGACAGTTGTCTCTGTCTTGTCTGGACAGTTGTCTCTGTCTTGTCTGGACGGTGGTCTCTGTCTTGTTTGGACAGTTGTCTCTGTCTTGTCTGGACAGTTGTCTCTGTCTTGTCTGGACAGTTGTCTCTGTCTTGTCTGGACAGTTGTCTCTGTCTTGTCTGGACGGTGGTCTCTGTCTTGTCTGGACAGTTGTCTCTGTCTTGTCTGGACAGTTGTCTCTGTCTTGTCTGGACAGTTGTCTCTGTCTTGTCTGGACGGTGGTCTCTGTCTTGTCTGGACAGTTGTCTCTGTCTTGTCTGGACAGTTGTCTCTGTCTTGTCTGGACAGTTGTCTCTGTCTTGTCTGGACAGTTGTCTCTGTCTTGTCTGGACGGTGGTCTCTGTCTTGTTTGGACAGTTGTCTCTGTCTTGTCTGGACAGTTGTCTCTGTCTTGTCTGGACGGTGGTCTCTGTCTTGTCTGGACAGTTGTCTCTGTCTTGTCTGGACAGTTGTCTCTGTCTTGTCTGGACAGTTGTCTCTGTCTTGTCTGGACAGTTGTCTCTGTCTTGTCTGGACAGTTGTCTCTGTCTTGTCTGGACGGTGGTCTCTGTCTTGTTTGGACAGTTGTCTCTGTCTTGTCTGGACAGTTGTCTCTGTCTTGTCTGGACAGTTGTCTCTGTCTTGTCTGGACAGTTGTCTCTGTCTTGTCTGGACAGTTGTCTCTGTCTTGTCTTGTCTGGACAGTTGTCTCTGTCTTGTCTGGACAGTTGTCTCTGTCTTGTCTGGACGGTGGTCTCCGCTTCTTCAAATTCATTCTTTTATCATGGCTCAAAAGCTGTGCGAAAGTCCGCGAGTCAAAACGAGCTTGTGATTGTAATCCAGACGGAAGAGAGCGACAGAGAAGAAGAAGAAGAAGAAGAAGAAGAAGAAGAAGAAGAAGAAGAAGAAGAAGAAGAAGAAGCAGAAGAAGAAGAAGAGGCAATCGTCCACGCGCTGAGACACCTCACACCGGAGAGAGGGTGGAGAGGGAGGAGAGAGAGAGTGGGAGGAGTGAGGGAGGAGAGAGAGAGTGGGAGGAGTGAGACGGATGGGAGGGGAGAGAGGGAGAGAGAGGGAGAGAGAGGGGAGGGGAGAAAGAGAGAGGAGGAAGAGAGAATGCTGAATGTCTGTACCTTCCCTTCGCTCTTCCTCTCCAGCATCACCTTCTAAACTGGAACAGATTGTAGATGTTTTTGTGTGTTTTTTAATGCTGTTTAGTCTTTATTAGACAGCTGACTGAAATGGGGGAGAGAGAAGGGAGGACATGCAGTAAATTGTCGGCAATTCATTCATTTTTTTCATTTATACAGGAAAAAGCTGTAAGCACCTGACAGCACCTGACAGCACCTGACAGCACCTGACAGCACCTGACAGAACCTGACAGCACCTGACAGCACCTGAGGTGAAGAGTAAACATAAAACTGAACTGTGTTGGAAATTAAGACGAGTCAGAGAAATAATATAGAAAAATCAATCATTGACACACTACTGAATATACATATTTATTTTTATTCATCAAAATTTATAATCGACTTTAAGTTACATAAATATGTTTGATAAAACTTCCATTGAACATCTCTCTAAGAGGTAATTTTTAAATAAATAAATAGCAGTTAATTTCACTCTTCTTCTTGCCAGCCCTTCATATTATATAAATGGCAAGACATAACTTTATATTGACCTTCAAAAGTACATTCACCTTGTCCCCTGAGATGACCTGTCTGTGTACATGAATACATTACTATATTATACAGTTTCATAGTGATATATGCAATATGAGATAAAAGTGTTACAGAATAGAACCAGATCATTCAAGTACGTGTCGTTATTTAAAGCAAAAAAAAGGCAATGAGACCAAAGAACAAATGGAGTAAATGTAGTCGAGGGAAAGACGCAGCACTAGTAGTTGTTGTAGTTACTGTTGGGGCTGCAGTAGTAGTAGTTGGGGCTGTAGTAGTAGTAGTCGGGGCTGTAGTAGTTGTAGTCGGGGCTGCAGTAGTAGTAGTTGGGGCTGTAGTAGTAGTAGTCGGGGCTGTAGTAGTAGTTGTTAGAGCTGCATCAGCAGTAAGATAAGATAAGATAAGATAAGATATTCCTTTATTGTCCCACATGGGGAAATTTCATTGGTGCAACGCAGGTAGATCCAGAGGTAGATACAGAAGAACAGATCACTTATAGGAAGTCTGAAAAACACTTTCAGTAGAAGATCTCCTATAAATAAATAAAAACTCCCATAGACAAATAAATAAATAAATAAATACCATTGCATGTGATCCCGACAGTAATTGCACATGAATATGTGTCACGACAGCACATAGATTGCACATGAATTTCACAGTAATTGCACATGAATTGCACATGAATTCCAACAGCAATTGCACATCAGTATTAGGTTAGGTCAGTATTGCGACGGGATAACGTGGCGATCAGTAGTAGTCGAGGCTGCAGTAGTAGTAGTCGGGGCTAGAGTAGTAGTAGTTGGGGCTGCAGTAGTAGTAGTCGGGGCTGCAGTAGTAGTAGTCGGGGCTGCAGTAGTAGTAGTCGGGGCTGCAGTAGTAGTAGTTGGGGCTGCAGTAGTAGTAGTTGGGGCTGCAGTAGTAGTTGTTGGGGCGGCAGTAGTAGTAGTTGGGGCTGCAGTAGTAGTAGTGGGGGCTGCAGTAGTAGTTGTTGGGGCTGCAGTAGTAGTAGTCGGGGCTGCAATATTAGTAGTCTGGGCTGCAGTAGTAGTAGTTTGGGCTTCAGTAGTAGTAGTTGGGGCTACAGTAGTAGTAGTCGGTGCTGCAATAGTAGTTGTTTGGGCTGCAGTAGTGTCATGGAATTAGACATACACCGATGCTATTCCTTAACACATTGAGAACACAATTCAACTTAGAATATGAAACGACACAGAAATATCAGAATTTAGTATGGCAAGCTTGGGAGAAAACGCCGGGACTGCGTCAGCCAGGCTGTTGTAAGCAGCCTGGCGTGATCCTCCTGCGTCTCGCCCCATTTTTTTCCCATGCTGGTTGGCTTTATTCGATATTCTGGAATAGGCGGGTCACATTTATCATTGGTCAGCTTCACATCAAGGCACTTGTTTTAAGCCTTGGGTAAACATTACCCAAACTCCTCTGGGCTGTCACCCCCCCTGGGGCAACATTCTTTACGACACCTTCACAAATGCTGTCACACCCGTTTTTCTCTTAGACTAATGATGCAGATAATATATAACTATTATGCAGATAAAATACATCACAGAAATATAATCATATATTCACTTTCTATCACATTTCCCTCCTGTTTATCAAAGCATTAGTCTACTGTCTCATATGCCAAACACATCATGTCTTTCATTTTGTTGTTAAAATGACACTTTTACACTCAAAAAGTTATGCACAGTTCTCAAACATTGAACACACTCCTTTTCACTCGGCCCACATGTCTACTGCCACTGTCGTTAATTTTGAGTCAGATTGGTCAATCTCTGTAATTTGACAAACAGACAATTTATACTGTCTATAATTTTGTGCGGTGTGATGGGAAATATCGCAGAAACAAGCGGAAGGCCCTCAAACCCGCTGCTCTCTGGTCAGTCAGTTTGACTCGTCAGGGACCTCTCTGGACACCCCAATAGAATCAAATATGTAGTATCAGGTGCTACTAGAACCAGATTGTCCACTAACGTCTCGACCTTGACCCTGCGGTATGGTTCTGGGTGATGGTTATGGTTTTGGCCACAAAAGAGATACATAGGCACAACGTCCCACAAGTGTCCCCACATCACCATACGTCCTCTCAGCACTGTGTGCCCACATCACCATACGTCCTCGCTCTTGGTTTCTTAAGAGACCTCCTTCCGCTGCTCGCTTCGGTCACACCTCTGACACATATGAACTGGTACATTTCCCATCTCAATTCATAATCTCATTAACATTGCATGTAGTGATGTTGTAGCAGATAGAAAAGGCTCTCTTAGGTAGTGCAAACAACAGTGGCTGTGGTGTAATATGCCATTGTGTTTCTTCAGCCTCTGTCATGTGAATTGTACATTGTACATTATACATTATACATTATACATTAAACATTATACATTACACATTTCATAACCTATCAAGTTGATCACTTATTTTCTTCCCTCTATTCCAGGTCTGTGTATGTTTCATTTACCGGTATACACAGTTGTGACACACCATTGTATGTTGATCGATTGTCCCGATTGTCCCGATTGCATAATACAGGTGTTCAGCCCCCATATTACCGTCATCACTGTGATGATGATAACTGTTGATTCTTTTTAGCAGAGTATGGTACTCTGCGCACCGTAGAATCTGTCTCCCGTTTATCGTAGCAGAGTATAATGCTTTGCGCAACGTAGAATCTGTGTTCACATCCATTGTAGCAGAGTATCGTACTCCACCGTAGACTCTGGACAAAACTCATACAAACGAAGTCCTGCGTCTTGTAGATTGATTATGGATCTGGTGCTGTGTTGTCTGCTGCACCCATGTTCTCTTCCTCCCCTTGTCGGTGTGTGGCTCCGTCCACTGGCTGTCCCACTTCGGTCATCTCTGTAAACACCACATCTCCAACACGTTCTTGCTGCGGTGATAAACAAAGTCTTTTCAACAGTTCAATGTATTTTCAAACAGTTCTCTTGTTTACAATTTTTTTTTTTTTTCAGTAATTATTGATTCGGAATATTTGTTTACTAGTATATCCCTCCTTTTTGAGAAATGGCCTTGCCCATTTCTCAAACTTCTACATTTAAACAAAATTCAATAATCCAGATAGTTTACAACGATGTAATCAAGGAAGAGATGGAATTGCGTCTGTCACTTCACTCCGCAATGTCACCTCAGTCCTTTCACAGTTCAGTGACATCCCTGGCTGAGCCCCCCCTCAAAAGCACCGGGCCCATGTGTCTGTGTCTGTACCTTGTAAATCTGTTTTACCACCATTTGTTTCATACTCTAAATGTTTCAAACTCTAAATGTTTCGTAATCCGTGTGTGCGTGTATGTATGTGTGTGTGTGTGTGTGTGTGCAATACAAATACATCAAACAATAATAATTATCTCAATAATTCCCCGTTGAGCTGGCCTTAAGGGTCAGTTCACAACTTAGAGTATTAACATAAAATTTCACATCTCCTCTTGTGGTGTGGCCTGAATAAAGTCACCCATCTAATGTATGTGCTAATCTTCTATATGTGCTTCAGGTGAGTCAATCTCTCACACCTGCTCATGTAGTGCTTTACAAACATTGTGTATTAGTTTGTTCTAGCAAGTCTATAATATTATGTGTATTAAAAAAAATCTAAATGATTCTAAACCTTCCCCTTAGTTATAAGGCACATCATTTTATCAACCTGTTTTTCCCCTTGTTGCCTACTTTCTTTGTCTTTTCTCTGTCTCTCATCACATCTTCCTCTCTGTCTTCCCCTCTCTGTCTCTCTCTGTCTTCCTCTCTGTCTCGGAGGAAACACCCATTTCCAAATTTCTAAACCTACTCTTTCTTTCTCTCTTTTCACTTACTCTTTACCCTCACTTGTAACCTGCTTTTACTTTCTCATTGCTGCTGATCTAACTATAATACGCTGGATCCCTGGGATTCCCCTGTTTAAATATCCCCGTCATCCTGCTTCTAACTCATGTATTGATTACCCATCCCCCTGTTTAGTTTTCACTATCTTTAGGTAATCTGCCGGTCTCATAAAATGTATTCTTCTCCTGCATTACGCTGCTCTACACTCCTCCAGATTCTTTGCCAGTCAATAGCCCCTTATCTCTGACTATCTTTTATGACCCATATCCTCCCATGTCCCCCCACTTGGTGTCGTTTGCCTTTAGTTAATGACACATTCATGTCTTTCCAAGGAGGACATCCGCACGTCGCTATTTAACTTATTCTCTCACTTACGTCTACATCGCAATACGAGGTTTCCTCATGATAATACAAATAAGTAAGTTACTGATATACCTTTTACTGTCACTTTACTTACTGCCCGTTCTACTCCTATGTCCAAAACATCAGTAGTCACTCATTTACCCATATTATCACTTCCAGGCCCGTGCCTGTATTTGATCCTAAATTAAAAAAACACTTCTTTCTTTTTGTCCTGTACTTTCATCCAGTCATGCATTAAGTCCAAAAAGATAATTTTTCGTCAAGTCCAAAAATAAAACAAAACAAAACAAAACGTAGCTTTGTTCTGCGCACACACAAAAAACACGACTTTTGTATTCTATGTCGGGGACAGGAAGTGTCCTGTCTTGTGATCACATTCCCCAAAATATTGGCCATCTAATAAAAATCTGAATTACTCTTCATCTCTTATCAAGTTTAATTATTATAATTGATTGTTGTCAATCAAAAACAAAACCCTTACAATTTGTTCTACAGAGCTCTCAATACTAACATTTAAACCAGCTGGGTTTAGTTCCTCTAATTCATTCATTCAGAGCGTCCTCTGAACTGCTTTCTCCCCATTCTCCTGTCTTGTTGACCCCCCTTATCTCCCCCTCTCTGCCACGTCATCTGAGCATGGAAGTCTCCCTCCAAAATCCTCTTATGACTTTTCCTTTCTCTTTTAGTCTTACAGTTTGGGGTGATAATTCTGGCATTGTGGGGTCTCGGTCGTCTGAGAGAAATGCTACTTGCTTTACAGACACGTATATCCCAATCTTCTTGTGAAATTCCTTATTGTTTTTTTCACAGGAGATATTTTTGGTGTTTAAAATTCACCCGTGACTGCAGATTTTAGATCTCTCAGAATAACGCCTTGTGACCCTTGTATGATTAATTGTGATTCACACTTGTTAGTTAATCACTTATTAATCCTCAATCACACATTCACACTTCTCTCTTACTTACTTCGCTCGTGCACAGCGCTTACATTCACACATCTTTATGTCAGTAACAACTCGGCATAAGGCATCATGACTTTCTTTCGGTGAGAAACTTAACTCGTGGTGAGCAATTTAACTCCTTTATGTGAGAAACTTATCTACATAAAGCCAACCAATATTTTTCCAGCAACATCAAACTCCCTGCTTATGTGAGAAACTTATCTCGTCCATAAGCCTGCAATATTTCCTCAGTAATATCAAACTGGGCTATAAAAGCCTACAATATTTCCTCAGTAATATCAAACTGGGCTATAAAAGCCTACAATGTTTCCTCAGTAATATTAAACTGGGCTATAAAAGCCAAACAATATTTCACAGTAATACTAAACTGGGCAAAAGCCAAACAATATTTCACAGTAATACTAAACTGGGCATCCACCAACAATATTTTGCAGTAATATTAAACTGGGCATCCACCGACAATATTTTTCAGAAATATCAAACTAATGCATAAAACGTTTTATGGCTAACTCTTTCACACACAAAGTTTTGTCTGACCTTCTTTGTCGCCTGTGTTCTCCTGCTGCTTCGAAACGACGCGCTCTCCTCGCGGAGAATGAGGTGCGATGGGCGGCCACATGGAAAAGTGGACTTCCTACTGCTGTGCACACGGACTTTCACCGATTCACCCGTCAATCTCCGCGAAGGGTAGCTGGTCATCCGGACCAGAAAATGTCATGGAATTAGACATACACCAATGCTATTCCTTAACACATAGAGAACACAATTCAACTTAGAATATGAAACGACACAGAAATATCAGACATTTGTATGGTAAGCTTTGGAGAAAACGCCGGGACTGCGTCAGCCAGGCTGTTGTAAGCAGCCTGGCTGACCCTCCTGCGTCTCACACGTTTTTTCTCACGCTGGTTGGTTTTATTAGATATTCTGGAATAGGCGGGTCACATTTCTCATTGGTCAGCTTCACATCAAGGCACTTGTTTTACAGCTGGTATTTTTCCTAGAGATCAGGCCTTGGGTAAACATTACCCAAACTCCTCTGGGCTGTCACACCCCCTCCTGGGGCAACATTCTTTACGACACCTTCACAAACAAATGCTGTCACACACCCGTTTTTCTCTCAGACTAATGATGCAGATAATATATCACTATTATGCAGATAAAATACATCACAGAAATAAAATCATATATTCACATTTTATCACAAGTAGTAGTAGTAGGGGCTACAGTAGTAGTTGACAGGGCTGCAGTAGTAGTAGTAGTTGGGGCTGCAGTAGTAGTAGTTGGGGCTGCAGTAGTAGTTGTTGGGGCTGAAGTAGTGGTAGTCGGGGCTGCAGTAGTAGTAGTTGGAGCTGCAGTAGTAGTTGTTGGGGCTGCAGTAGTAGTAGTCAGGGCCACTTTAGTAGTAGTCGGGGCTACAGAAGTTGTAGTCGGGGCGGCAGTAGTAGTAGTCGGGGCTGCAGTAGCAGTAGTTGGCTGTGCTGCAGTAGTAGTACGCGGGGCTGCAGTAGTAGTTGTCAGTGCTGCAGTAGTAGTAGTCGGGGCTGCAGTAGTGGTAGTGGGGGCTGCAGTAGTAGTTGCTGGGGCTGCAGTAGTAGTAGTGGGGGCTGCAGTAGTAGTTGTCGGTGCTGCACTAGTAGTTGTCGGGGCTGCAGTAGTAGTAATCAGGGCTGAAGTAGTTGTAGTCGGGGAGCAGTAGTAGTAGTTGCGGCTGCAGTAGTAGTAGTTGGGATTGCAGCAGTAGTAGTAGTCGGGGCTGCAGTAGTAGTAGTAGGGGCTGCAGTAGTTGTAGTCAGGGCTACAGTAGTAGTAGTCGGGGCTGCAGTAGTAGTAGTAGGGGCTGCAGTAGTAGTAGTCGGGGTTGCAGTAGTAGTAGTCGGGGCTGCAGTAGTAGTAGTCGGGGCTGCAGTAGTTGTAGTCAGGGCTACAGTAGTAGTAGTCGGGGCTGCAGTAGTAGTAGTAGGGGCTGCAGTAGTAGTAGTCGGGGTTGCAGTAGTAGTAGTCGGGGCTGCAGTAGTAGTAGTCGGGGCTTCAGTAGTAGTTGCTGGGGCTGCATTAGTAGTAGTAGGGGCTGCAGTAGTAGTAGTATGGGCTGCAGTAGTAGTAGTGAGGGCTGCAGTAGTAGTAGTCGGGGCTGCAGTAGTTGTAGTCAGGGCTGTAGTAGTAGTAGTCGGGGCTGCAGTAGTAGTAGTTGCGGCTGCAGTAGTAGTAGTTGGGATTGCAGCAGTAGTAGTAGGGGCTGCAGTAGTTGTAGTCAGGGCTACAGTAGTAGTAGTAGGGTCTGCAGTAGTAGTAGTCGGGGCTGCAGTAGTAGTAGTTGGGGCTGCAGTAGTAGTTGTTGGGGCTGCAGAGGTAGTAGTCGGGGCTGCAGTAGTAGTAGTGGGGGCTGCAGTAGTAGTTGCTGGGGCTGTAGTAGTAGTAGTTGGGGCTGCAGTAGTTGTAGTTGTCGGTGCTGCAGTAGTAGTAGTCGGGGCTGCAGTAGTAGTAGTGGGGGCTGCAGTAGTAGTTGCTGGGGCTGCAGTAGTAGTAGTAGGGGCTGCAGTAGTAGTAGTGGAGGCTGCAGTAGTAGTTGTCGGTGCTGCAATAGTAGTTGTCGGGGCTGCAGTAGTTTAGTCGGGGCTGCAGTAGTAGTAGTTGCGGCTGCAATGGTAGTAGTTGGGATTGCAGTAGTAGTAGTCGGGGCTGCAGTAGTAGTAGTCGGGGCTTCAGTAGTAGTTGCTGGGGCTGCATTAGTAGTAGTAGGGGCTGCAGTAGTAGTAGTCGGGGTTGCAGTAGTAGTGGTGGGGGCTGCAGTAGTAGTTGTCGGTGCTGCAGTAGTAGTTGTCGGGGCTGCAGTAGTAGTAGTCGGGGTTGCAGTAGTAGTAGTTGCGGCTGCAGTAGTAGTAGTTGGGATTGCAGCAGTAGTAGTAGGGGCTGCAGTAGTTGTAGTCAGGGCTACAGTAGTAGTAGTCGGGGCTACAGTAGTAGTAGTCGGGGTTGCAGTAGTAGTAGTCGGGGCTGCAGTAGTAGTAGTTGGGGCTGCAGTAGTAGTTGTTGGGGCTGCAGTAGTAGTAGTCAGGGCCACTTTAGTATTAGTCGGGGCTACAGTAGTCGTAGTCGGGGCGGCAGTAGTAGTAGTCGAGGCTGCAGTAGTAGTAGTAGGGGTTGCAGTAGTAGTAGTCGGGGCTACAGTAGTCGTAGTAGGGGCTGCAGTAGTCGTAGTAGGGGCTGCAGTACTAGTAGTCTGGGCTAAAGTAGTTGTAGTCGGGGCTGCAGTAGTAGTAGTCGGGGCTGCAGTAGTAGTAGTCGGGGCTGCAGTAGTAGTAGTGGGGGCTGCAGTAGTAGTTGCTGGGGCTGCAGTAGTAGTAGTAGGGGCTGCAGTAGTAGTAGTGGGGGCTGCAGTAGTAGTTGTCGGTGCTGCAGTAGTAGTTGTCCGGGCTGCAGTAGTAGTAGTCGCGGCTGCAGTAGTTTAGTCGGGGCTGCAGTAGTAGTTGTCGGTGCTGCAGTAGTAGTTGCTGGGGCTGCAGTAGTAGTAGTTGCGGCTGCAGTAGTAGTAGTTGGGATTGCAGTAGTAGTAGTCGGGGCTGCAGTAGTAGTTGTCGGTGCTGCAGTAGTAGTTGCTGGGGCTGCAGTAGTAGTAGTAGGGGCTGCAGTACTAGCTGTGAGGGCTGCAGTAGTAGTTGTTGGGGCTGCAGTAGTAGTAGTTGGGGCTGCAGTAGTAGTTGTTGGGGCTGCAGTATTAGTTGTTGGGGCTTCAGTAGTAGTTGCTGGGGCTGCAGTAGTAGTAGTGGGGGCTGCAGTAGTAGTAGTGGGGGCTGCAGTAGTAGTTGTCGGGGCTGCTGTTGTAGTAGTCGGGGCTGCAGTAGTAGTAGTTGCGGCTGCAGTAGTAGTAGTTGGGATTGCAACAGTAGTAGTAGGGGCTGCAGTACTAGTAGTCTGGGCTGCAGTATTTGTAGTCGGGGCTGCAGTAGTAGTAGTCGGGGCTGCAGTAGTAATAGTAGGGGTTTCAGTACTAGTAGTCTGGGCTGCAGTATTTGTAGTCGGGGCTGCAGTAGTAGTAGTCGGGGCTGCAGTAGTAATAGTCGGGGCTGCAGTAGTAGTTGTCGGTGCTGCAGTAGTAGTTGCTGGGGCTGCAGTAGTAGTAGTTGCGGCTGCAGTAGTAGTAGTTGGGATTGCAGTAGTAGTAGTCGGGGCTGCAGTAGTAGTTGTCGGTGCTGCAGTAGTAGTTGCTGGGGCTGCAGTAGTAGTAGTAGGGGCTGCAGTACTAGCTGTGAGGGCTGCAGTAGTAGTTGTTGGGGCTGCAGTAGTAGTAGTTGGGGCTTCAGTAGTAGTTGCTGGGGCTGCAGTAGTAGTAGTTGGGGCTGCAGTAGTAGTAGTGGGGGCTGCAGTACTAGCTGTGAGGGCTGCAGTAGTAGTTGTTGGGGCTGCAGTATTAGTTGTTGGGGCTTCAGTAGTAGTTGCTGGGGCTGCAGTAGTAGTAGTTGGGGCTGCAGTAGTAGTAGTGGGGGCTGCAGTAGTAGTTGTCGGGGCTGCTGTTGTAGTAGTCGGGGCTGCAGTAGTAGTAGTTGCGGCTGCAGTAGTAGTAGTTGGGATTGCAACAGTAGTAGTAGGGGCTGCAGTACTAGTAGTCTGGGCTGCAGTATTTGTAGTCGGGGCTGCAGTAGTAGTAGTCGGGGCTGCAGTAGTAATAGTAGGGGTTGCAGTACTAGTAGTCTGGGCTGCAGTATTTGTAGTCGGGGCTGCAGTAGTAGTAGTCGGGGCTGCAGTAGTAATAGTCGGGGCTGCAGTAGTAGTAGTTGTCGGTGCTGCAGTAGTAGTTGTCGGTGCTGCAGTAGTAGTAGACGGGGCTGCAGTAGTAGTTGTCGGTGCTGCAGTAGTAGTAGTCGGTGCTGCAGTAGTAGTTGTCCGTGCTGCAGTAGTAGTAGTCGGGGCTGCAGTAGTTGTAGTCAGGGCTGCAGTAGTAGTAGTCAGGGCTGCAGTAGTAGTAGTTGCGGCTGCAGTAGTAGTAGTTGGGATTGCAGCAGTAGTAGTAGGGCTGCAGTAGTTGTGGTCAGGGCTACAGTAGTAGTAGTCGGGGCTGCAGTAGTAGTAGTAGGGGCTGCAGTAGTAGTAGTCGGGGTTGCAGAAGTAGTAGTCGGGGCTGCAGTAGTAGTAGTAGGGAATGCAGTAGTAGTAGTCGGGGCTGCAGTAGTAGTAGTCGGGGCTGCAGTAGTAGTAGTAGGGGCTGCAGTAGTAGTAGTCGGGGTTGCAGAAGTAGTAGTCGGGGCTGCAGTAGTAGTAGTAGGGAATGCAGTAGTAGTAGTTGGGGCTGCAGTAGTAGTAGTTGGGGCTGCAGTAGTAGTTGTTGGGGCTGCAGTAGTAGTAGTTGGGGCTGCAGTAGTAGTAGTAGGGGCTGCAGTAGTTGTAGTCAGGGCTACAGTAGTAGTAGTCGGGGCTAGAGTAGTAGTAGTCAGGGCCACTTTAGTAGTAGTCGGGGCTACAGTACTTGTAGTCGGGGCGGCAGTAGTAGCCCCAACAACTACTGCTGCAGCCCCGACTACTACTACTGCAGCCCTCACTGCTAGTACTGCAGCCCCTACTACTACTACTGCAGCCCCAGCAACTACTACTGCAGCACCGACAACTACTACTGCAGCCCCGACTACTATTACTGCAGTCCCAACTACTACTACTGCAGCCCCAACAACTAGGGGCTGCAGTAGCAGTAGTTGGGGCTGCAGTAGTAGTTGTTGGGACTGCAGTAGTAGTTGTTTGGGTTGCAGTAGTAGTTGTTGGGGTTGCAGTAGTAGTAGTTGTGGCTGCAGTAGTAGTTGTTGGGGTTGCAGTAGTAGTAGTCGGGGTTGCAGTAGTAGTAGTCGGGGCTGCAGTAGTAGTAGTCGGGGCTGCAGTAGTTGTAGTCAGGGCTACAGTAGTAGTAGTCGGGGCTGCAGTAGTAGTAGTCGGGGTTGCAGTAGTAGTAGTCGGGGCTGCAGTAGTAGTAGTCGGGGCTTCAGTAGTAGTTGCTGGGGCTGCATTAGTAGTAGTAGGGGCTGCAGTAGTAGTAGTATGGGCTGCAGTAGTAGTAGTGAGGGCTGCAGTAGTAGTAGTCGGGGCTGCAGTAGTTGTAGTCAGGGCTGTAGTAGTAGTAGTCGGGGCTGCAGTAGTAGTAGTTGCGGCTGCAGTAGTAGTAGTTGGGATTGCAGCAGTAGTAGTAGGGGCTGCAGTAGTTGTAGTCAGGGCTACAGTAGTAGTAGTAGGGTCTGCAGTAGTAGTAGTCGGGGCTGCAGTAGTAGTAGTTGGGGCTGCAGTAGTAGTTGTTGGGGCTGCAGAGGTAGTAGTCGGGGCTGCAGTAGTAGTAGTGGGGGCTGCAGTAGTAGTTGCTGGGGCTGTAGTAGTAGTAGTTGGGGCTGCAGTAGTTGTAGTTGTCGGTGCTGCAGTAGTAGTAGTCGGGGCTGCAGTAGTAGTAGTGGGGGCTGCAGTAGTAGTTGCTGGGGCTGCAGTAGTAGTAGTAGGGGCTGCAGTAGTAGTAGTGGAGGCTGCAGTAGTAGTTGTCGGTGCTGCAATAGTAGTTGTCGGGGCTGCAGTAGTAGTAGTCGGGGCTGCAGTAGTTTAGTCGGGGCTGCAGTAGTAGTAGTTGCGGCTGCAATGGTAGTAGTTGGGATTGCAGTAGTAGTAGTCGGGGCTGCAGTAGTAGTAGTCGGGGCTTCAGTAGTAGTTGCTGGGGCTGCATTAGTAGTATTAGGGGCTGCAGTAGTAGTAGTCGGGGTTGCAGTAGTAGTGGTGGGGGCTGCAGTAGTAGTTGTCGGTGCTGCAGTAGTAGTTGTCGGGGCTGCAGTAGTAGTAGTCGGGGTTGCAGTAGTAGTAGTTGCGGCTGCAGTAGTAGTAGTTGGGATTGCAGCAGTAGTAGTAGGGGCTGCAGTAGTTGTAGTCAGGGCTACAGTAGTAGTAGTCGGGGCTACAGTAGTAGTAGTCGGGGTTGCAGTAGTAGTAGTCGGGGCTGCAGTAGTAGTAGTTGGGGCGGCAGTAGTAGTAGTCGAGGCTGCAGTAGTAGTAGTAGGGGTTGCAGTAGTAGTAGTCGGGGCTACAGTAGTCGTAGTAGGGGCTGCAGTAGTCGTAGTAGGGGCTGCAGTACTAGTAGTCTGGGCTAAAGTAGTTGTAGTCGGGGCTGCAGTAGTAGTAGTCGGGGCTGCTGTAGTAGTAGTCGGGGCTGCAGTAGTAGTAGTGGGGGCTGCAGTAGTAGTTGCTGGGGCTGCAGTAGTAGTAGTAGGGGCTGCAGTAGTAGTAGTGGGGGCTGCAGTAGTAGTTGTCGGTGCTGCAGTAGTAGTTGTCCGGGCTGCAGTAGTAGTAGTCGCGGCTGCAGTAGTTTAGTCGGGGCTGCAGTAGTAGTTGTCGGTGCTGCAGTAGTAGTTGCTGGGGCTGCAGTAGTAGTAGTTGCGGCTGCAGTAGTAGTAGTTGGGATTGCAGTAGTAGTAGTCGGGGCTGCAGTAGTAGTTGTCGGTGCTGCAGTAGTAGTTGCTGGGGCTGCAGTAGTAGTAGTAGGGGCTGCAGTACTAGCTGTGAGGGCTGCAGTAGTAGTTGTTGGGGCTGCAGTAGTAGTAGTTGGGGCTGCAGTAGTAGTTGTTGGGGCTGCAGTATTAGTTGTTGGGGCTTCAGTAGTAGTTGCTGGGGCTGCAGTAGTAGTAGTGGGGGCTGCAGTAGTAGTAGTGGGGGCTGCAGTAGTAGTTGTCGGGGCTGCTGTTGTAGTAGTCGGGGCTGCAGTAGTAGTAGTTGCGGCTGCAGTAGTAGTAGTTGGGATTGCAACAGTAGTAGTAGGGGCTGCAGTACTAGTAGTCTGGGCTGCAGTATTTGTAGTCGGGGCTGCAGTAGTAGTAGTCGGGGCTGCAGTAGTAATAGTAGGGGTTTCAGTACTAGTAGTCTGGGCTGCAGTATTTGTAGTCGGGGCTGCAGTAGTAGTAGTCGGGGCTGCAGTAGTAATAGTCGGGGCTGCAGTAGTAGTTGTCGGTGCTGCAGTAGTAGTTGCTGGGGCTGCAGTAGTAGTAGTTGCGGCTGCAGTAGTAGTAGTTGGGATTGCAGTAGTAGTAGTTGGGATTGCAGTAGTAGTAGTCGGGGCTGCAGTAGTAGTTGTCGGTGCTGCAGTAGTAGTTGCTGGGGCTGCAGTAGTAGTAGTAGGGGCTGCAGTACTAGCTGTGAGGGCTGCAGTAGTAGTTGTTGGGGCTGCAGTAGTAGTAGTTGGGGCTGCAGTAGTAGTTGTTGGGGCTGCAGTATTAGTTGTTGGGGCTTCAGTAGTAGTTGCTGGGGCTGCAGTAGTAGTAGTTGGGGCTGCAGTAGTAGTAGTGGGGGCTGCAGTAGTAGTTGTCGGGGCTGCTGTTGTAGTAGTCGGGGCTGCAGTAGTAGTAGTTGCGGCTGCAGTAGTAGTAGTTGGGATTGCAACAGTAGTAGTAGGGGCTGCAGTACTAGTAGTCTGGGCTGCAGTATTTGTAGTCGGGGCTGCAGTAGTAGTAGTCGGGGCTGCAGTAGTAATAGTAGGGGTTGCAGTACTAGTAGTCTGGGCTGCAGTATTTGTAGTCGGGGCTGCAGTAGTAGTAGTCGGGGCTGCAGTAGTAATAGTCGGGGCTGCAGTAGTAGTAGTTGTCGGTGCTGCAGTAGTAGTTGTCGGTGCTGCAGTAGTAGTAGACGGGGCTGCAGTAGTAGTTGTCGGTGCTGCAGTAGTAGTAGTCGGTGCTGCAGTAGTAGTTGTCCGTGCTGCAGTAGTAGTAGTCGGGGCTGCAGTAGTAGTAGTGGGGGCTGCAGTAGTAGTTGTCCGTGCTGCAGTAGTAGTAGTCGGGGCTGCAGTAGTTGTAGTCAGGGCTGCAGTAGTAGTAGTCAGGGCTGCAGTAGTAGTAGTTGCGGCTGCAGTAGTAGTAGTTGGGATTGCTGCAGTAGTAGTAGGGCTGCAGTAGTTGTGGTCAGGGCTACAGTAGTAGTAGTCGGGGCTGCAGTAGTAGTAGTAGGGGCTGCAGTAGTAGTAGTCGGGGTTGCAGAAGTAGTAGTCGGGGCTGCAGTAGTAGTAGTAGGGAATGCAGTAGTAGTAGTCGGGGCTGCAGTAGTAGTAGTCGGGGCTGCAGTAGTAGTAGTAGGGGCTGCAGTAGTAGTAGTCGGGGTTGCAGAAGTAGTAGTCGGGGCTGCAGTAGTAGTAGTAGGGAATGCAGTAGTAGTAGTTGGGGCTGCAGTAGTAGTAGTTGGGGCTGCAGTAGTAGTTGTTGGGGCTGCAGTAGTAGTAGTTGGGGCTGCAGTAGTAGTAGTAGGGGCTGCAGTAGTTGTAGTCAGGGCTACAGTAGTAGTAGTCGGGGCTAGAGTAGTAGTAGTCAGGGCCACTTTAGTAGTAGTCGGGGCTACAGTACTTGTAGTCGGGGCGGCAGTAGTAGCCCCAACAACTACTGCTGCAGCCCCGACTACTACTACTGCAGCCCTCACTGCTAGTACTGCAGCCCCTACTACTACTACTGCAGCCCCAGCAACTACTACTGCAGCACCGACAACTACTACTGCAGCCCCGACTACTATTACTGCAGTCCCAACTACTACTACTGCAGCCCCAACAACTAGGGGCTGCAGTAGCAGTAGTTGGGGCTGCAGTAGTAGTTGTTGGGACTGCAGTAGTAGTTGTTTGGGTTGCAGTAGTAGTTGTTGGGGTTGCAGTAGTAGTAGTTGTGGCTGCAGTAGTAGTTGTTGGGGTTGCAGTAGTAGTTGTTGGGGTTGCAGTAGTAGTTGTTGGGGTTGCAGTAGTAGTAGTTGTGGCTGCAGTAGTAGTTGTTGGGGCTGCAGTAGTAGTTGTTGGGGCTATAGTATAAGTAGTCGGGGCTACAGTAGTAGTCGGAGCTGAAGTAGTAGTTGTTTAGGCTGCAGTAGTAGTAGTGGGGGTTGCAATAGTAGTAGTCGGGGCTGCAGTAGTAGTAGTCGGGGCTGCAGTAGAAGTAGTTGGGGCTGCAGTAGTAGTTGTTGGGGCTGCAGTAGTAGTAATCGGGGCTGCAGGAGTAATAGTTGGGGCTGCAGTAGTAGTAGACGGGGCTGCAGTAGTAGTATTCGGGTTTGCAGTAGTAGTAGTCGGGGCTGCAGTAGTAGTAGTCGGGGCTGCAGTAGTAGTAGTCGGGGCTGCAGTAGTAGTAGTCGGGGCTGATGTAGTAGTTGTCGGGGCTGCAGTAGTAGTAGTCGGGGCTGCAGTAGTAGTTGTCGGTGCTGCAGTAGTAGTAGTCGGGGCTGCAGTAGTAGTTGTCGGGGCTGCAGTAGTAGTAGTCGGGGCTGCAGTAGTAGTAGTTGCGGCTGCAGTAGTAGTAGTTGGGATTGCAGGAGTAGTAGTAGGGGCTGCAGTAGTTGTAGTCAGGGCTGCAGTTGTAGTAGTTGGGGCTGCAGTAGTAGTAGTGGGGGCTGCAGTAGTAGTAGTCGGGGCTGCAGTAGTAGTAGTAGGGGTTGCAGTAGTAGTAGTCGGGGCTGCAGTAGTAGTAGTAGGGGCTGCATTACTAGTAGTCTGGGCTGCAGTAGTTGTAGTCGGGGCTGCAGTAGTTGTAGTCGGGGCGGCAGTAGTAGTAGTCGGGGCTGCAGTAGTAGTAGTAGGGGTTGCAGTAGTAGTAGTCGGGGCTGCAGTAGTAGTAGTAGGGGCTGCAGTACTAGTAGTCTGGGCTGCAGTAGTTGTAGTCGGGGCTGCAGTAGTAGTAGTCGGGGCTGCAGTAGTAGTAGTCGGTGCTGCAGTAGTAGTAGTTGGGGTTGCAGTAGTAGTAGTTGTGGCTGCAGTAGTAGTTGTTGGGGTTGCAGTAGTAGTTGTTGGGGTTGCAGTAGTAGTTGTTGAGGCTGCAGTAGTAGTTTTTGGGGCTGCAGTAGTAGTTGTTGGGGCTATAGTATAAGTAGTCGGGGCTACAGTAGTAGTCGGAGCTGAAGTAGTAGTTGTTTAGGCTGCAGTAGTAGTAGTTGGGGCTGCAGTAGTAGTTGTCGGGGCAGTAGCAGTAGTAGTTGGGGCTGCAGTAGTAGTTGTTGGGGCTGCAGTAGTAGTAATCGGGGCTGCAGGAGTAATAGTTGGGGCTGCAGTAGTAGTAGTCGGGGCTGCAGTAGTAGTAGTCGGGGCTGCAGTAGTAGTAGTCGGGGCTGCAGTAGTAGTAGTCGGGGCTGCAGTAGTAGTAGTCGGGGCTGCAGTAGTAGTAGTCGGGGCTGCAGTAGTAGTAGTCGGGGCTGCAGTATTAGTTGTCGGTGCTGCAGTAGTAGTTGTCGGGGCTGCAGTAGTAGTTGTCGGTGCTGCAGTAATAGTTGTCGGGGCTGCAGTAGTTTAGTCGGGGCTGCAGTAGTTTAGTCGGGGCTGCAGTAGCAGTAGTTGCGGCTGCAGTAGTAGTAGTTGGGGCTGCAGTAGTAGTTGTTGGGGCTGCAGTAGTAGTTGTTGGGGCTGCAGTATTAGTTGTTGGGGCTTCAGTAGTAGTAGTAGGGGCTGCAATACTAGCAGTGAGGGCTGCAGTACTAGCAGTGAGGGCTGCAGTAGTAGTTGTTGGGGCTGCAGTAGTAGTAGTTGGGGCTGCAGTAGTAGTTGTTGGGACTGCAGTAGTAGTTGTTGGGGCTTCCGTAGTAGTTGCTGGGGCTGCAGTAGTAGTAGTGGGGGCTGCAGTAGTAGTAGTCAGGGCCACTTTAGTAGTAGTCGGGGCTACAGTAGTTGTAGTCGGGGCGGCAGTAGTAGTAGTAGGGGTTGCAGTAGTAGTAGTCGGGGCTGCAGTAGTAGTAGTGGGGGCTGCAGTAGTAGTAGTCAGGGCCACTTTAGTAGTAGTCGGGGCTACAGTAGTTGTAGTCGGGGCGGCAGTAGTAGTAGTAGGGGTTGCAGTAGTAGTCGTCGGGGCTGCAGTAGTAGTTGTTGGGGCTGCAGTAGTAGTAGTCAGGGCCACTTTAGTAGTAGTCGGGGCTACAGTAGTTGTAGTCGGGGCTGCAGTAGTAGTAGTCGGGGCTGCAGTAGTAGTAGTAGGGGTTGCAGTAGTAGTAGTCGGGGCTGCAGTAGTAGTAGTAGGGGCTGAAGTACTAGTAGTCTGGGCTGCAGTAGTAGTAGTCGGGGCTGCAGTAGTAATAGTCGGGGCTGCAGTAGTATTTGTCGGGGCTGCAGTAGTAGTAGTCGGTGCTGCAGTAGTAATAGTCGGGGCTGCAGTAGTAGTTGTCGGTGCTGCAGTAGTAGTAGTCGGGGCTGCAGTAGTAGTTGTCGGGGCTGCAGTAGTAGTAGTCGGGGCTGCAGTAGTAGTTGTCGGTGCTGCAGTAGTAGTTGTCGGGGCTGCAGTAGTAGTAGTCGGAGCTGAAGTAGTAGTTGTTTAGGCTGCAGTAGTAGTAGTTGGGGCTGCAGTAGTAGTTGTCGGGGCAGTAGCAGCAGTAGTTGGGGCTGCAGTAGTAGTAATCGGGGCTGCAGGAGTAATAGTTGGGGCTGCAGTAGTAGTAGTCGGGGCTGCAGTAGTAGTATTCGGGTTTGCAGTAGTAGTAGTCGGGGCTGCAGTAGTAGTAGTCGGGGCTGCAGTAGTAGTAGTCGGGGCTGAAGTAGTAGTAGTCGGGGCTGCAGTAGTAGTTGTCGGTGCTGCAGTAGTAGTAGTCGGGGCTGCAGTAGTAGTTGTCGGTGCTGCAGTAGTAGTAGTCGGGGCTGCAGTAGTAGTTGTCGGTGCTGCAGTAGTAGTAGTCGGGGCTGCAGTAGTAGTTGTCGGTGCTGCAGTAGTAGTAGTCGGGGCTGCAGTAGTAGTAGTTGGGGCTGCAGTAGTAGTTGTTGGGACTGCAGTAGTACTTGTTGGGGCTTCCGTAGTAGTTGCTGGGGCTGCAGTAGTAGTAGTGGGGGCTGCAGTAGTAGTAGTCAGGGCCACTTTAGTAGTAGTCGGGGCTACAGTAGTTGTAGTCGGGGCGGCAGTAGTAATAGTCGGGGCTGCAGTAGTTGTAGTAGGGGTTGCAGTAGTAGTAGTCGGGGCTGCAGTAGTAGTAGTAGGGGCTGCAGTACTAGTAGTCTGGGCTGCAGTAGTTGTAGTCGGGGCTGCAGTAGTAGTAGTCGGGGCTGCAGTAGTAGTAGTCGGTGCTGCAGTAGTAGTAGTTGGGGTTGCAGTAGTAGTTGTTGGGGTTGCAGTAGTAGTAGTTGTGGCTGCAGTAGTAGTTGTTGGGGTTGCAGTAGTAGTTGTTGGGGTTGCAGTAGTAGTTGTTGAGGCTGCAGTAGTAGTTTTTGGGGCTGCAGTAGTAGTTGTTGGGGCTATAGTATAAGTAGTCGGGGCTACAGTAGTAGTCGGAGCTGAAGTAGTAGTTGTTTAGGCTGCAGTAGTAGTAGTTGGGGCTGCAGTAGTAGTTGTCGGGGCAGTAGCAGTAGTAGTTGGGGCTGCAGTAGTAGTTGTTGGGGCTGCAGTAGTAGTAATCGGGGCTGCAGTAGTAATAGTTGGGGCTGCAGTAGTAGTAGTCAGGGCCACTTTAGTAGTAGTCGGGGCTACAGTAGTTGTAGTCGGGGCGGCAGTAGTAGTTGTCGGGGCAGTAGCAGTAGTAGTTGGGGCTGCAGTAGTAGTTGTTGGGGCTGCAGTAGTAGTAATCGGGTTTGCAGTAGTAGTAGTCGGGGCTGCAGTAGTAGTAGTCGGGGCTGCAGTAGTAGTAGTCGGGGCTGAAGTAGTAGTAGTCGGGGCTGCAGTAGTAGTAGTCGGGGCTGCAGTAGTAGTAGTCGGGGCTGCAGTAGTAGTTGTCGGTGCTGCAGTAGTAGTAGTCGGGGCTGCAGTAGTAGTTGTCGGGGCTGCAGTAGTAGTAGTCGGGGCTGCAGTAGTAGTTGTCGGGGCAGTAGCAGTAGTAGTTGGGGCTGCAGTAGTAGTTGTTGGGGCTGCAGTAGTAGTAATCGGGTTTGCAGTAGTAGTAGTCGGGGCTGCAGTAGTAGTAGTCGGGGCTGCAGTAGTAGTAGTCGGGGCTGAAGTAGTAGTAGTCGGGGCTGCAGTAGTAGTAGTCGGGGCTGCAGTAGTAGTAGTCGGGGCTGCAGTAGTAGTTGTCGGTGCTGCAGTAGTAGTAGTCGGGGCTGCAGTAGTAGTTGTCGGTGCTGCAGTAGTAGTAGTCGGGGCTGCAGTAGTAGTAGTCGGGGCTGCAGTAGTAGTAGTCGGGGCTGCAGTAGTAGTAGTGGGGGCTGCAGTAGTAGTAGTCAGGGCCACTTTAGTAGTAGTCGGGGCTACAGTAGTTGTAGTCGGGGCGGCAGTAGTAGTAGTAGGGGCTGCAGTAGTAGTAGTCGGGGCTGCAGTAGTAGTAGAGAGGGCTGCAGTAGTAGTAGTCAGGGCCACTTTAGTAGTAGTCGGGGCTACAGTAGTTGTAGTCGGGGCGGCAGTAGTAGTAGTCGGGGCTGCAGTAGTAGTAGTCGGGGCTGCAGTAGTAGTAGTAGGGGTTGCAGTAGTAGTAGTCGGGGCTGCAGTAGTAGTAGTAGGGGCTGAAGTACTAGTAGTCTGGGCTGCAGTAGTAGTAGTCGGGGCTGCAGTAGTAATAGTCGGGGCTGCAGTAGTATTTGTCGGGGCTGCAGTAGTAGTAGTCGGGGCTGCAGTAGTAATATTCGGGGCTGCAGTAGTAGTTGTCGGTGCTGCAGTAGTAGTAGTCGGGGCTGCAGTAGTAGTTGTCGGGGCTGCAGTAGTAGTAGTCGGGGCTGCAGTAGTAGTTGTCGGTGCTGCAGTAGTAGTTGTCGGGGCTGCAGTAGTAGTAGTCGGGGCTGCAGTAGTTTAGTCGGGGCTGCAGTAGTTTAGTCGGGGCTGCAGTAGTAGTAGTTGGGATTGCAGGAGTAGTAGTAGGGGCTGCAGTAGTTGTAGTCAGGGCTAGAGTAGTAGTAGTCGGGGCTGCAGTAGTAGTAGTCGGGGCTGCAGTAGTAGTAGTTGGGGCTGCAGTAGTAGTTGTTGGGACTGCAGTAGTAGTTGTTGGGGCTGCAGTATTAGTTGTTGGGGCTTGCGTAGTAGTTGCTGGGGCTGCAGTAGTAGTAGTCGGGGCTACAGTAGTAGTAGTCGGGGCTGCAGTAGTAGTAGTGGGGGCTGCAGTAGTAGTAGTCAGGGCTACAGTACAAGTAGTCGGGGCTGCAGTAGTAGTAGTCGGGGTTGCAGTAGTAGTAGTTGGGGATGCAGTAGTAGTAGTTGGGGCTGCAGTAGTAGTTGTTGGGGCTGCAGTAGTAGTAGTCAGGGCCACTTTAGTAGTAGTCGGGGCTACAGTAGTTGTAGTCGGGGCGGCAGTAGTAGTAGTCGGGGCTGCAGTAGTAGTAGTAGGGGCTGCAGTACTAGTAGTCTGGGCTGCAGTAGTTGTAGTCGGGGCTGCAGTAGTAGTAGTCGGGGCTGCAGTAGTAGTAGTCGGTGCTGCAGTAGTAGTAGTTGGGGTTGCAGTAGTAGTTGTTGGGGTTGCAGTAGTAGTAGTTGTGGCTGCAGTAGTAGTAGTTGGGGTTGCAGTAGTAGTAGTCGGGGCTGCAGTAGTTTAGTCGGGGCTGCAGTAGTTTAGTCGGGGCTGCAGTAGTAGTAGTTGCGGCTGCAGTAGTAGTAGTTGGGATTGCAGGAGTAGTAGTAGGGGCTGCAGTAGTTGTAGTCAGGGCTAGAGTAGTAGTAGTCGGGGCTGCAGTAGTAGTAGTCGGGGCTGCAGTAGTAGTAGTTGGGGCTGCAGTAGTAGTTGTTGGGACTGCAGTAGTAGTAGTCGGGGCTGCAGTAGTAGTAGTTGGAGCTGCAGTAGTAGTAGTCGGGGCTGCAGTAGTAGTAGTGGGGGCTGCAGTAGTAGTAGTCGGGGCTGCAGTAGAAGTAGTAGGGGCTGCAGTAATAGTAGTCGGGGTTGCAGTAGTAGTAGTTGGGGATGCAGTAGTAGTAATTGGGGCTGCAGTAGTAGTTGTTGGGGCTGCAGTAGTAGTAGTCAGGGCCACTTTAGTAGTAGTCGGGGCTACAGTAGTTGTAGTCGGGGCGGCAGTAGTAGTAGTCGGGGCTGCAGTAGTAGTAGTAGGGGTTGCAGTAGTAGTAGTAGGGGCTGCAGTACTAGTAGTCTGGGCTGCAGTAGTTGTAGTCGGGGCTGCAGTAGTAGTAGTCGGGGCTGCAGTAGTAGTAGTCGGTGCTGCAGTAGTAGTAGTTGGGGTTGCAGTAGTAGTTGTTGGGGTTGCAGTAGTAGTAGTTGTGGCTGCAGTAGTAGTTGTTGGGGTTGCAATAGTAGTTGTTGGGGTTGCAGTACTAGTTGTTGAGGCTGCAGTAGTAGTTTTTGGGGCTGCAGTAGTAGTTGTTGGGGCTATAGTATAAGTAGTCGGGGCTACAGTAGTAGTCGGAGCTGAAGTAGTAGTTGTTTAGGCTGCAGTAGTAGTTGTTGGGGCTATAGTATAAGTAGTCGGGGCTACAGTAGTTGTCGGGGCAGTAGCAGTAGTAGTTGGGGCTGCAGTAGTAGTTGTTGGGGCTGCAGTAGTAGTAATCGGGGCTGCAGTAGTAGTATTCGGGTTTGCAGTAGTAGTAGTCGGGGCTGCAGTAGTAGTAGTCGGAGCTGCAGTAGTAGTTGTCGGTGCTGCAGTAGTAGTTGTCGGTGCTGCAGTAGTAGTTGTCGGGGCTGCAGTAGTAGTTGTCGGGGCTGCAGTAGTAGTTGTCGGTGCTGCAGTAGTTTAGTCGGGGCTGCAGTAGTTTAGTCGGGGCTGCAGTAGTTTAGTCGGGGCTGCAGTAGCAGTAGTTGCGGCTGCAGTAGTAGTAGTTGGGGCTGCAGTAGTAGTTGTTGGGGCTGCAGTAGTAGTTGTTGGGGCTGCAGTATTAGTTGTTGGGGCTTCAGTAGTAGTAGTAGGGGCTGCAATACTAGCAGTGAGGGCTGCAGTACTAGCAGTGAGGGCTGCAGTAGTAGTTGTTGGGGCTGCAGTAGTAGTAGTTGGGGCTGCAGTAGTAGTTGTTGGGACTGCAGTAGTAGTTGTTGGGGCTTCCGTAGTAGTTGCTGGGGCTGCAGTAGTAGTAGTGGGGGCTGCAGTAGTAGTAGTCAGGGCCACTTTAGTAGTAGTCGGGGCTACAGTAGTTGTAGTCGGGGCGGCAGTAGTAGTAGTAGGGGTTGCAGTAGTAGTAGTCGGGGCTGCAGTAGTAGTAGTGGGGGCTGCAGTAGTAGTAGTCAGGGCCACTTTAGTAGTAGTCGGGGCTACAGTAGTTGTAGTCGGGGCGGCAGTAGTAGTAGTAGGGGTTGCAGTAGTAGTCGTCGGGGCTGCAGTAGTAGTTGTTGGGGCTGCAGTAGTAGTAGTCAGGGCCACTTTAGTAGTAGTCGGGGCTACAGTAGTTGTAGTCGGGGCTGCAGTAGTAGTAGTCGGGGCTGCAGTAGTAGTAGTAGGGGTTGCAGTAGTAGTAGTCGGGGCTGCAGTAGTAGTAGTAGGGGCTGAAGTACTAGTAGTCTGGGCTGCAGTAGTAGTAGTCGGGGCTGCAGTAGTAATAGTCGGGGCTGCAGTAGTATTTGTCGGGGCTGCAGTAGTAGTAGTCGGTGCTGCAGTAGTAATAGTCGGGGCTGCAGTAGTAGTTGTCGGTGCTGCAGTAGTAGTAGTCGGGGCTGCAGTAGTAGTTGTCGGGGCTGCAGTAGTAGTAGTCGGGGCTGCAGTAGTAGTTGTCGGTGCTGCAGTAGTAGTTGTCGGGGCTGCAGTAGTAGTAGTCGGAGCTGAAGTAGTAGTTGTTTAGGCTGCAGTAGTAGTAGTTGGGGCTGCAGTAGTAGTTGTCGGGGCAGTAGCAGTAGTAGTTGGGGCTGCAGTAGTAGTAATCGGGGCTGCAGGAGTAATAGTTGGGGCTGCAGTAGTAGTAGTCGGGGCTGCAGTAGTAGTATTCGGGTTTGCAGTAGTAGTAGTCGGGGCTGCAGTAGTAGTAGTCGGGGCTGCAGTAGTAGTAGTCGGGGCTGAAGTAGTAGTAGTCGGGGCTGCAGTAGTAGTTGTCGGTGCTGCAGTAGTAGTAGTCGGGGCTGCAGTAGTAGTTGTCGGTGCTGCAGTAGTAGTAGTCGGGGCTGCAGTAGTAGTTGTCGGTGCTGCAGTAGTAGTAGTCGGGGCTGCAGTAGTAGTTGTCGGTGCTGCAGTAGTAGTAGTCGGGGCTGCAGTAGTAGTAGTTGGGGCTGCAGTAGTAGTTGTTGGGACTGCAGTAGTACTTGTTGGGGCTTCCGTAGTAGTTGCTGGGGCTGCAGTAGTAGTAGTGGGGGCTGCAGTAGTAGTAGTCAGGGCCACTTTAGTAGTAGTCGGGGCTACAGTAGTTGTAGTCGGGGCGGCAGTAGTAATAGTCGGGGCTGCAGTAGTTGTAGTAGGGGTTGCAGTAGTAGTAGTCGGGGCTGCAGTAGTAGTAGTAGGGGCTGCAGTACTAGTAGTCTGGGCTGCAGTAGTTGTAGTCGGGGCTGCAGTAGTAGTAGTCGGGGCTGCAGTAGTAGTAGTCGGTGCTGCAGTAGTAGTAGTTGGGGTTGCAGTAGTAGTTGTTGGGGTTGCAGTAGTAGTAGTTGTGGCTGCAGTAGTAGTTGTTGGGGTTGCAGTAGTAGTTGTTGGGGTTGCAGTAGTAGTTGTTGAGGCTGCAGTAGTAGTTTTTGGGGCTGCAGTAGTAGTTGTTGGGGCTATAGTATAAGTAGTCGGGGCTACAGTAGTAGTCGGAGCTGAAGTAGTAGTTGTTTAGGCTGCAGTAGTAGTAGTTGGGGCTGCAGTAGTAGTTGTCGGGGCAGTAGCAGTAGTAGTTGGGGCTGCAGTAGTAGTTGTTGGGGCTGCAGTAGTAGTAATCGGGGCTGCAGTAGTAATAGTTGGGGCTGCAGTAGTAGTAGTCAGGGCCACTTTAGTAGTAGTCGGGGCTACAGTAGTTGTAGTCGGGGCGGCAGTAGTAGTAGTAGGGGTTGCAGTAGTAGTCGTCGGGGCTGCAGTAGTAGTTGTTGGGGCTGCAGTAGTAGTAGTCAGGGCCACTTTAGTAGTAGTCGGGAATACAGTAGTTGTAGTCGGGGCGGCAGTAGTAGTTGTCGGGGCAGTAGCAGTAGTAGTTGGGGCTGCAGTAGTAGTTGTTGGGGCTGCAGTAGTAGTAATCGGGTTTGCAGTAGTAGTAGTCGGGGCTGCAGTAGTAGTAGTCGGGGCTGCAGTAGTAGTAGTCGGGGCTGAAGTAGTAGTAGTCGGGGCTGCAGTAGTAGTAGTCGGGGCTGCAGTAGTAGTAGTCGGGGCTGCAGTAGTAGTTGTCGGTGCTGCAGTAGTAGTAGTCGGGGCTGCAGTAGTAGTTGTCGGGGCTGCAGTAGTAGTAGTCGGGGCTGCAGTAGTAGTTGTCGGGGCAGTAGCAGTAGTAGTTGGGGCTGCAGTAGTAGTTGTTGGGGCTGCAGTAGTAGTAATCGGGTTTGCAGTAGTAGTAGTCGGGGCTGCAGTAGTAGTAGTCGGGGCTGCAGTAGTAGTAGTCGGGGCTGAAGTAGTAGTAGTCGGGGCTGCAGTAGTAGTAGTCGGGGCTGCAGTAGTAGTAGTCGGGGCTGCAGTAGTAGTTGTCGGTGCTGCAGTAGTAGTAGTCGGGGCTGCAGTAGTAGTTGTCGGTGCTGCAGTAGTAGTAGTCGGGGCTGCAGTAGTAGTAGTCGGGGCTGCAGTAGTAGTAGTCGGGGCTGCAGTAGTAGTAGTAGGGGTTGCAGTAGTAGTTGTTGGGGCTTCCGTAGTAGTTGCTGGGGCTGCAGTAGTAGTAGTGGGGGCTGCAGTAGTAGTAGTCAGGGCCACTTTAGTAGTAGTCGGGGCTACAGTAGTTGTAGTCGGGGCGGCAGTAGTAGTAGTAGGGGCTGCAGTAGTAGTAGTCGGGGCTGCAGTAGTAGTAGAGAGGGCTGCAGTAGTAGTAGTCAGGGCCACTTTAGTAGTAGTCGGGGCTACAGTAGTTGTAGTCGGGGCGGCAGTAGTAGTAGTCGGGGCTGCAGTAGTAGTAGTCGGGGCTGCAGTAGTAGTAGTAGGGGTTGCAGTAGTAGTAGTCGGGGCTGCAGTAGTAGTAGTAGGGGCTGAAGTACTAGTAGTCTGGGCTGCAGTAGTAGTAGTCGGGGCTGCAGTAGTAATAGTCGGGGCTGCAGTAGTATTTGTCGGGGCTGCAGTAGTAGTAGTCGGGGCTGCAGTAGTAATATTCGGGGCTGCAGTAGTAGTTGTCGGTGCTGCAGTAGTAGTAGTCGGGGCTGCAGTAGTAGTTGTCGGGGCTGCAGTAGTAGTAGTCGGGGCTGCAGTAGTAGTTGTCGGTGCTGCAGTAGTAGTTGTCGGGGCTGCAGTAGTAGTAGTCGGGGCTGCAGTAGTTTAGTCGGGGCTGCAGTAGTTTAGTCGGGGCTGCAGTAGTAGTAGTTGGGATTGCAGGAGTAGTAGTAGGGGCTGCAGTAGTTGTAGTCAGGGCTAGAGTAGTAGTAGTCGGGGCTGCAGTAGTAGTAGTCGGGGCTGCAGTAGTAGTAGTTGGGGCTGCAGTAGTAGTTGTTGGGACTGCAGTAGTAGTTGTTGGGGCTGCAGTATTAGTTGTTGGGGCTTGCGTAGTAGTTGCTGGGGCTGCAGTAGTAGTAGTCGGGGCTACAGTAGTAGTAGTCGGGGCTGCAGTAGTAGTAGTGGGGGCTGCAGTAGTAGTAGTCAGGGCTACAGTACAAGTAGTCGGGGCTGCAGTAGTAGTAGTCGGGGTTGCAGTAGTAGTAGTTGGGGATGCAGTAGTAGTAGTTGGGGCTGCAGTAGTAGTTGTTGGGGCTGCAGTAGTAGTAGTCAGGGCCACTTTAGTAGTAGTCGGGGCTACAGTAGTTGTAGTCGGGGCGGCAGTAGTAGTAGTCGGGGCTGCAGTAGTAGTAGTAGGGGCTGCAGTACTAGTAGTCTGGGCTGCAGTAGTTGTAGTCGGGGCTGCAGTAGTAGTAGTCGGGGCTGCAGTAGTAGTAGTCGGTGCTGCAGTAGTAGTAGTTGGGGTTGCAGTAGTAGTTGTTGGGGTTGCAGTAGTAGTAGTTGTGGCTGCAGTAGTAGTAGTTGGGGTTGCAGTAGTAGTAGTCGGGGCTGCAGTAGTTTAGTCGGGGCTGCAGTAGTTTAGTCGGGGCTGCAGTAGTAGTAGTTGCGGCTGCAGTAGTAGTAGTTGGGATTGCAGGAGTAGTAGTAGGGGCTGCAGTAGTTGTAGTCAGGGCTAGAGTAGTAGTAGTCGGGGCTGCAGTAGTAGTAGTCGGGGCTGCAGTAGTAGTAGTTGGGGCTGCAGTAGTAGTTGTTGGGACTGCAGTAGTAGTAGTCGGGGCTGCAGTAGTAGTAGTTGGAGCTGCAGTAGTAGTAGTCGGGGCTGCAGTAGTAGTAGTGGGGGCTGCAGTAGTAGTAGTCGGGGCTGCAGTAGAAGTAGTAGGGGCTGCAGTAATAGTAGTCGGGGTTGCAGTAGTAGTAGTTGGGGATGCAGTAGTAGTAATTGGGGCTGCAGTAGTAGTTGTTGGGGCTGCAGTAGTAGTAGTCAGGGCCACTTTAGTAGTAGTCGGGGCTACAGTAGTTGTAGTCGGGGCGGCAGTAGTAGTAGTCGGGGCTGCAGTAGTAGTAGTAGGGGTTGCAGTAGTAGTAGTAGGGGCTGCAGTACTAGTAGTCTGGGCTGCAGTAGTTGTAGTCGGGGCTGCAGTAGTAGTAGTCGGGGCTGCAGTAGTAGTAGTCGGTGCTGCAGTAGTAGTAGTTGGGGTTGCAGTAGTAGTTGTTGGGGTTGCAGTAGTAGTAGTTGTGGCTGCAGTAGTAGTTGTTGGGGTTGCAATAGTAGTTGTTGGGGTTGCAGTACTAGTTGTTGAGGCTGCAGTAGTAGTTTTTGGGGCTGCAGTAGTAGTTGTTGGGGCTATAGTATAAGTAGTCGGGGCTACAGTAGTAGTCGGAGCTGAAGTAGTAGTTGTTTAGGCTGCAGTAGTAGTTGTTGGGGCTATAGTATAAGTAGTCGGGGCTACAGTAGTTGTCGGGGCAGTAGCAGTAGTAGTTGGGGCTGCAGTAGTAGTTGTTGGGGCTGCAGTAGTAGTAATCGGGGCTGCAGTAGTAGTATTCGGGTTTGCAGTAGTAGTAGTCGGGGCTGCAGTAGTAGTAGTCGGAGCTGCAGTAGTAGTTGTCGGTGCTGCAGTAGTAGTTGTCGGTGCTGCAGTAGTAGTTGTCGGGGCTGCAGTAGTAGTTGTCGGGGCTGCAGTAGTAGTTGTCGGTGCTGCAGTAGTTTAGTCGGGGCTGCAGTAGTTTAGTCGGGGCTGCAGTAGCAGTAGTTGCGGCTGCAGTAGTAGTAGTTGGGGCTGCAGTAGTAGTTGTTGGGGCTGCAGTAGTAGTTGTTGGGGCTGCAGTATTAGTTGTTGGGGCTGCAGTAGTAGTTGTTGGGGCTGCAGTAGTAGTAGTTGGGGCTGCAGTAGTAGTTGTTGGGGCTGCAGTAGTAGTGGTTGGGGCTGCAGTAGTAGTTGTTGGGGCTTCCGTAGTAGTTGCTGGGGCTGCAGTAGTAGTAGTGGGGGCTGCAGTAGTAGTAGTGGGGGCTTCAGTAGTAGTTGCTGGGGCTGCAGTAGTAGTAGTGGGGGCTGCAGTAGTAGTTGTTGGGGCTGCAGTAGTAGTAGTTGGGGCTGCAGTAGTAGTTGTTGGGACTGCAGTAGTAGTTGTTGGGGCTTCCGTAGTAGTTGCTGGGGCTGCAGGAGTAGTAGTGGGGGCTGCAGTAGTAGTAGTCAGGGCCACTTTAGTAGTAGTCGGGGCTACAGTACTTGTAGTCGGGGCGGCAGTAGTAGTAGTAGGGGCTGCAGTAGTAGTAGTCGGGGCTGCAGTAGTAGTAGTGAGGGCTGCAGTAGTAGTCGTCGGGCTGCTATACTAGTAGAGAGGGCTGCAGTAGTAGTAGTCGGGGCTGCAGTAGTAGTTGTTGGGGCGGCAGTAGTAGTAGTCGGGGCTGCAGTAGTAGTAGTCGGGGCTGCAGTAGTAGTAGTAGGGGCTGCAGTAGTAGTAGTCAGGGCCACTTTAGTAGTAGTCGGGGCTACAGTAGTTGTAGTCGGGGCGGCAGTAGTAGTAGTCGGGGCTGCAGTAGTAGTAGTCGGGGCTGCAGTAGTAGTAGTAGGGGTTGCAGTAGTAGTAGTCGGGGCTGCAGTAGTAGTAGTAGGGGCTGAAGTACTAGTAGTCTGGGCTGCAGTAGTAGTAGTCGGGGCTGCAGTAGTAATAGTCGGGGCTGCAGTAGTATTTGTCGGGGCTGCAGTAGTAGTAGTCGGTGCTGCAGTAGTAATAGTCGGGGCTGCAGTAGTACTAGTGGGGGCTGCAGTAGTATTTGCTGGGGCTGCAGTAGTAGTAGTCGGGGCTGCAGTAGTTGTAGTTGCAGCTGCAGTAGTAGTAGTCGGGGCTGCAGTAGTTGTAGTCGGGGCTGCAGTAGTAGCAGTCGGGGCTGCAGTAGTAGTAGTTGCGGCTGCAGTAGTAGTAGTCGGGGCTGCAGTAGTTGTACTCGGTGCTACAGTAGTTGTAGTCGGGGCTGCAGTAGTAGTAATCGGGGCTGCAGTAGTAGTAGTTGCGGCTGCAGTAGTAGTAGTCGGGGCTACAGTAGTTGTAGTCGGGGCTGCAGTAGTAGTAGTTGGGATTGCAGCAGTAGTAGTTGTCGGGGCTGCAGTAGTAGTAGTCGGGGCTGCAGTAGTAGTTGTCGGTGCTGCAGTAGTAGTTGTCGGGGCTGCAGTAGTTTAGTTGGGGCTGCAGTAGTAGTAGTTGAGGCTGCAGTAGTAGTAGTTGGGATTGCAGGAGTAGTAGTAGGGGCTGCAGTAGTTGTAGTCAGGGCTAGAGTAGTAGTAGTCGGGGCTGCAGTAGTAGTAGTCGGGGCTGCAGTACTAGCAGTGAGGGCTGCAGTAGTAGTTGTTGGGACTGCAGTAGTAGTAGTGGGGGCTGCAGTAGTAGTAGTCAGGGCTACAGTAGTAGTAGTCGGGGCTGCAGTAGAAGTAGTAGGGGTTGCAGTAGTAGTAGTCGGGGTTGCAGTAGTATTAGTCTGGGCTGCAGTAGTAGTAGTTGGGGCTGCAGTAGTAGTAGTTGGGGCTGTAGTATTAGTTGTTGGGGCTTCCGTAGTAGTTGCTGGGGCTGCAGTAGTAGTAGTGGGGGCTGCAGTAGTAGTAGTCAGGGCTACAGTAGTAGTAGTCGGGGCTGCAGTAGAAGTAGTAGGGGCTGCAGTAATAGTAGTCGGGGTTGCAGTAGTAGTAGTCAGGGTTGCAGTAGTATTAGTCTGGGCTGCAGTAGTAGTAGTTGGGGCTGCAGTAGTAGTAGTTGGGGCTGCAGTAGTAGTAGTCGGGGCAGCAGTAGTAGTAGTAGGGGTTGCAGTAGTAGTAGTCGGGGCTGCAGTAGTAGTAGTAGGGGCTGAAGTACTAGTAGTCTGGGCTGCAGTAGTTGTAGTCGGGGCTGCAGTAGTAGTAGTCGGTGCTGCAGTAGTAATAGTCGGGGCTGCAGTAGTAGTAGTCGGGGCTGCAGTAGTAATAGTCGGGGCTGCAGTAGTATTTGTCGGTGCTGCAGTAGTAGTAGTCGGGGCTGCAGTAGTAATAGTGGGGGCTGCAGTAGTAGTTGTCGGTGCTGCAGTAGTAGTAGTCGGGGCTGCAGTAGTAGTAATCGGGGCTGCAGTAGTACTAGTCGGGGCTGCAGTAGTACTAGTCGGGGCTGCAGTAGTAGTAGTAGGGGCTGCAGTAGTAGTTGTCGGTGCTGCAGTAGTAGTAGTCGGGGCTGCAGTAGTACTAGTGGGGGCTGCAGTAGTATTTGCTGGGGCTGCAGTAGTAGTAGTCGGGGCTGCAGTAGTTGTAGTTGCGGCTGCAGAAGTAGTAGTCGGGGCTGCAGTAGTTGTAGTCGGGGCTGCAGTAGTAGTAGTCGGGGCTGCAGTAGTAGTAGTTGCGGCTGCAGTAGTAGTAGTCGGGGCTGCAGTAGTTGTACTCGGGGCTACAGTAGTTGTAGTCGGGGCTGCAGTAGTAGTAATCGGGGCTGCAGTAGTAGTAGTCGGGGCTGCAGTAGTAGTAGTTGGGATTGCAGCAGTAGTAGTTGTTGGGGCTGCAGTAGTTGTAGTCAGGGCTACAGTAGTAGTAATCGGGGCTGCAGTAGTAGTAGTAGGGGCTGCAGTAGTAGTAGTCGGGGTTGCAGAAGTAGTAGTCGGGGCTGCAGTAGTAGTAGTAGGGAATGCAGTAGTAGTAGTCGGGGCTGCAGTAGTATTTGTTAGGGCTGGAGTAGTAGTAGTCGGGGCTGCAGTACTAGTAGTAAGGGCTGCAGTAGTAGTTGTTGGGGCTGCAGTAGTAGTAGTTGGGGCTGCAGTAGTAGTTGTTGGGGCTGCAGTAGTAGTAGTGGGGGCTACAGTAGTTGTAGTCGGGGCTGCAGTAGTTGTAGTCAGGGCTACAGTAGTAGTAGTCGGGGTTGCAGTAGTAGTAGTCGGGCTGCAGTACTAGTAGTGAGGGCTGCAGTAGTAGTAGTCGGGGCTAGAGTAGTAGTAGTCGGGGCTGCAGTAGAAGTAGTAGGGGCTGCAGTAATAGTAGTCGGGGTTGCAGTAGTAGTAGTCGGGGTTGCAGTAGTATTAGTCGGGGCTGCAGTAGTAGTAGTTGGGGCTGCAGTAGTAGTAGTTGGGGCTGCAGTAGTAGTAGTAAGGGCCACTTTAGTAGTAGTCGGGGCTACAGTAGTTGTAGTCGGGGCGGCAGTAGTAGTAGTCGGGGCGGCAGTAGCAGTAGTTGGGGCTGCAGTAGTAGTAGTAGGGGTTGCAGTAGTAGTAGTCGGGGCTGCAGTAGTAGTAGTAGGGGCTGAAGTACTAGTAGTCTGGGCTGCAGTAGTAATAGTGGGGGCTGCAGTAGTAGTTGTCGGTGCTGCAGTAGTAGTAGTCGGGGCTGCAGTAGTAGTAGTCGAGGCTGCAGTAGTAATAGTCGGGGCTGCAGTAGTATTTGTCGGTGCTGCAGTAGTAGTAGTCGGGGCTGCAGTAGTAATAGTGGTGGCTGCAGTAGTAGTTGTCGGTGCTGCAGTAGTAGTAGTTGGGGCTGCAGTAGTTGTAGTCGGGGCTGCAGTAGTAGTAGTCGGGGCTGCAGTAGTAGTAGTTGCGGCTGCAGTAGTAGTAGTCGGGGCTGCAGTAGTTGTACTCGGGGCTACAGTAGTTGTAGTCGGGGCTGCAGTAGTAGTAATCGGGGCTGCAGTAGTAGTAGTCGGGGCTGCAGTAGTAGTAGTTGGGATTGCAGCAGTAGTAGTTGTTGGGGCTGCAGTAGTTGTAGTCAGGGCTACAGTAGTAGTAATCGGGGCTGCAGTAGTAGTAGTCGGGGTTGCAGAAGTAGTAGTCGGGGCTGCAGTAGTAGTAGTAGGGAATGCAGTAGTAGTAGTCGGGACTGCAGTAGTATTTGTTAGGGCTGGAGTAGTAGTAGTCAGGGCTGCAGTAGTAGTAGTCGGGGCTGCAGTACTAGTAGTGAAGGCTGCAGTAGTAGTTGTTGGAGCTGCAGTAGTAGTAGTAGTTGGGGCTGCAGTAGTAGTTGTTGGGGCTGGAGTAGTAGTAGTCGGGGCTGCAGTAGTAGTAGTCGGGGCTGCAGTACTAGTAGTGAAGGCTGCAGTAGTAGTTGTTGGAGCTGCAGTAGTAGTAGTAGTTGGGGCTGCAGTAGTAGTTGTTGGGGCTGCAGTAAGGCAAGGCAAGGCAAGGCAAGTTTATTTGTGTTGCACATTTCATACACAAGGCAGTTCAAAGTGCTTCACAGCAGGAAAAATGCATTCAAATCACAAAGAATTTACAGAAACAGAAATACAATAAAATTAACTAAATTAAAAATTATCAATCCAACTGATTTTCTAAACTAATAAAATCACAAACAAAAGAGAAGAGTGCAAAGAAAAAATCCTTTCAGTCATATGCGCAGCTAAACAAAACTGTTTTTAGCTTAGATTTGAACATTGTCAGAGTAGAAGCCTGTCTCACATCTTCAGGAGGAATGTTCCAGATTTTAGCTGCATAAAACTGAAACGCAGATTCCCCATGTTTTGTCCTGACTCTGGGCACCAGCAGGAGGCCGGTCCATGTTTAGTCCTGACTCTGGCACCAGCAGGAGGCCGGTCCATGTTTAGTCCTGACTCTGGCACCAGCAAGAGGCCGGTCCCTGAGGTCCTCAGAGTCCGAGATGGTTCATATGGCACTAACATATCCAAGATGTACTTTGGTGCTAGGCCATGGAGAGACTTGTATACAAGCAGAGCTGCTTTAAAGTCTATTCTCATAGCCACAGGGAGCCAGTGCAGAGACCTGAGAACAGGACTAATGTGATCATACTTCCTGGTTCTAGTCAGGACCCGAGCAGCAGCGTTCTGGATGTACTGCAGCTGTTTTACAGCTCGTTTGGAGAGGCCAGTGAGCAGGCCGTTACAGTAGTCTAATCTACTGGAGACAAACGCATGGATAAGTCTCTCTAAATCTGGTTTTGACACTATATTTTTGATTTTGGCAATGTTTTTTAGATGGTAAAAAGCTGCTGATGTTATTGATTTGACGTGGCTATTAAAGTTCAAGTCTGAGTCCATTATTACCCCCAGATTTCTAATTTGGTTTGTAGGTTTTAGAGCGAGACTCTGGAGGACCGCTAACACTTTCTCTTTGTTTCTGTGGGCCAAAAACGATTATTTCAGTCTTGTCTGAGTTCAGCTGGAGAAAGTTGTTTTGCATCCACAAACTGATCTGTTGGATGCAGTGACAGAGTGAATCTACTGGTCCATAGTCACCTGCCGATAGTGAAACATAGATCTGAGTGTCGTCTGCATAATTGTGATAGGACACATTTTCACTGCGTATCAACTGACCTAACGGCAGCATGTAGAGGTTGAACAGAAGGGGACCCAGGACTGACCCTTGGGGCACTCCACAGGTCAGGGTCATGTGGTCTGAGACACAGCTACCAATTTCAACAAAGTACTTCCTGTCTTCCAGATAGGACCTTAACCAGTTTAGGGCAGTGCCAGTGATGCCCACCCAGTCCTCTAGTCTCTGTAAGAGGATCCCATGATCGACAGTGTCAAAAGCAGCACTCAGATCTAACAGAATTAAGACTGAGGCTTTGCCCGTGTCAGTGTTCAGGCGGATGTCATTTGTCACCTTGACAAGAGCAGTCTCAGTGCTGTGATGAGGTCTAAAACCTGACTGAAAAACATCAAATGAGTTGTTTATTAAGAGGAAATCTGTGAGCTGTTGGTAAACAACCTTTTTCAAGGACTTTGCCCCAAAATGGCAGATTAGAGATGGGCCGGTAATGACTCAGTACTGCGGCATCAAGACTGCTCTTCTTTAGGAGAGGCTTTATGACCGCAGTTTTCAAAGACATTGGGAATGTTCCAGATTGAAGCGACATGTTAATTATGTGAGTGAATGGTGCTAACAAACTGTTCAGCACAGACTTTAGAAATCTGGTGGGTAACACATCAAGGCAGCATGTAGATGAACTCAGACTGGTGATGATCTCATGGACAGTTTTGTCAGTTACTGGTGCAAAGTGAGTTAGCTCTAAGTGTCTTGGTGGTTTTAGGGTAATTTTTTGCATTGTGGGATTTATAGCATTTTTAATGCCCTGAACTTTGTCATTAAAGAATAATGCAAACTCATTACACTTGGATGTGGAAATGAGTTCTAACGGCAGCTGAGCTGTAGGGTTTGTTAATCTGTTTACTGTGGCAAACAGGACACGCGGGTTGTTACTGCAGCTTCCAATTATTTCAGAAAAATATCTTTCCCTAGTTCTACATAAGATTAGGTTGTACATGTTCAGCTTTTCTTTGTAAATCTCTTTTTGAACCTGGAGCTTTGATTTGCGCCATTTCCGTTCGGCCCTGCGGCACTCCCTTTTCTGTGCCCTGACCGAATCATCATTTCTCCACGGCGCCTTCTGCTTATTTTTAACCATTTTAGCCTTTATAGGGGCGATGGTGTCCAGAACATTCAAAACACTAGATGTAACAGAGTTCAACAAATCATTTACATTAGAACATGAGACATTTTCAAAGTTTATCATTTCCGTAAACAGTGCACCTGTGCCATCACTTATGTGTCTCCGCTGAACAACTGCAGGACCAACCGGAGGTTTGGGAGAAACAGACAGGTCAAAGAAGACACAGAAATGATCAGACAGAGCAACATCGATCACATTAACATTTGAAATATTTACCCCCTTTGTAATTATGAGATCTAGAGTGTGTCCTTTGCTGTGGGTGGGGCCTCTCACATGCTGAGTAAGACTGCAGTAGTAGTAGTTGGGGCTGCAGTAGTAGTTGTCGGGGCTGGAGTAGTTGTAGTCGGGGCTGCAGTAGTAGTAGTTGGGATTGCAGCAGTAGTAGTCGGGGCTGCAGTAGCAGTAGTAGGGAATGCAGTAGTAGTAGTCGGGGCTGCAGTAGTAGTAGTCGGGCTGCAGTACTAGTAGTGAGGGCTGCAGTAGTAGTTGTTGGGGTTACAGTAGTAGTGGTCGGGGCTGCAGTAGTAGATGTTGGGGCTACAGTAGTAGTAGTCGGGGCCACTTTAGTAGTAGTCGGGGCTGCAGTAGTAGTTGTCGGGGCTGCAGTAGTAGTTGTTGGGGTTGCAGTAGTAGTAGTCGGGGCTGCAGGAGTAGTAGTCGGGGCTGCAGTAGTAGTTGAGGGGGTTGCAGTAGTAGTTTTTGGGGCTGCAGTAGTAGTTGTCAGGTCTGCAGTAGTAGTAGTCGGGGCTGCAGGAGTAGTAGTCGGGGCTGCAGTAGTAGTTTTTAAGGCTGCAGTAGTAGTAGTGGGGGTTGCAGTAGTAGTTTTTGGGGCTGCAGTAGTAGTAGTAGTCAGGGCTGCAGTAGTGGTTGTCGGGGCTGCAGTAGTAGTAGTAGTCAGGGCTGCAGTAGTGGTTGTCGGGGCTGCAGTAGTAGATGTTGGGGCTATAGTATAAGTAGTCGGGGCTACAGTAGTAGTCGGAGCTGAAGTAGTAGTTGTTTAGGCTGCAGTAGTAGTAGTGGGGGCTGCAATAGTAGTAGTCGGGGCTGCAGTAGTAGTAGTCGGGGCTGCAGTAGTAGTAGTCGGGGCTGCAGTAGAAGTAGTTGGGGCTGCAGTAGTAGTAGTCGGGGCTGCAGTAGTAGTATTCAGGTTTGCAGTAGTAGTAGTCGGGGCTGCAGTAGTGGGGGCTGCAGTAGTAGTAGTCGGGGCTGCAGTAGTAGTAGTCGGGGCTGCAGTAGTAGTAGTCGGAGCTGCAGTAGTAGTAGTCGGGGCTGCAGTAGTAGTAGTCGGGGCTGCAGTAGTAGTAGTCGGGGCTGCAGTAGTAGTAGTCGGGGCTGCAGTAGTAGTAGTCGGGGCTGCAGTAGTAGTAGTCGGGGCTGCAGTAGTAGTTCCTTGAATGTTACAATTAGCTGTGTTGCAGCAGGAGGTCGGTCCAGTCACAGTTCCATATTGGGCCAGTAGGGGGAGTTTGGCCAGAGCCGAGGAGGCGGAACAGATGTTGTCCGACACACAGCCGTGAACTGGGAGATTGGTTGCTGAAAAAACACACACTTTGTTTATTCTTAGGACGTTCCATGTCGATAACTCAGGATTGTGTTCAAATGTTTCACTTGTTGAGGTTTTACTTTTTTATTCACTAGCAAGGACCACGACCCCAGATACGATGCTAGGTGTTTATTGGCAGGGGAGAAACATGAACAACACGAATGTACGAAGTTGATGCCGTTTTGGGTCTTCTTGCGATGAGGGCTGAAGGCTCCCGGGCCTCAATACCCCCATCTAGGAGATGAATTAGAATAGTTTAAAGAGGGTGGGAGGGAGGGGCACGAAAATCACGAACACAGGTGTGTGTGTGATCTGGATGATTAAGTAGTGTAGCCGCAGGAAAGGGCGTAGGAAGGGGCGTAGGAAGGGGCGTGGTCCTGCTCCCGAACTTAAGATAACAAACTTATCTCCATTTCACTAGCAAGGACCACGACCCCAGATACAATGCAAGGTGTTTATTGGCAGGGGAGAAACATGAACAACACGAATGTACGAAGTTGATGCCGTTTTGGGTCTTCTTGCGTTGAGGGCTGAAGGCTCCCGGGCCTCAATACCCCCAAAAGAAGCTTAACGAGGCAGTGCGGATTGGCAGAATGGAGGACGAGGAGGTAATGGTGTGTGTAGACCTGGAAAGTCATGGAGAACCAGTGCTCCACGATATAATGAGACGGTCAACGACGCCTTAACTGGAGGCAGATGTGGCAGTGCCAATGTTGGAAACGTTTGGTAGGAAATGTGGGGACCAGGCGTGGAACGACTTTAAGTAAAGGATGAACCAGATCCTGAGTCCTGCTGGGAAGTGCCACTTGACGACCAGTGCACAAGGTCTGGACAGATTGCAAAGGGGCTCGGAATAGATCGTGTTACCACAGTAGTCCTGTTTTAGGGGAAGACTTAAGCGTTGGTTGGAGGTCCTTGATGCCGGGGTGAGCAGAACTATTGTGGACAAGACGGCGTCTGAGCAGGGGAACGCGCCTGAAGAGACGTCGATGCCACTCGGGTAGGCTTGAGTACTTGCAATGTGACTGGTAGTCGAAGGTGAATGGGAAGTAATTAGTTAAGGTTAAACGTGGTGAGGGTAGAACAAAGCCATGATGGAAGGAACGTTAACGGAGCTGGATGGTCTAGGAGGACTGAAGCACCTGAAGCAGAGCTTATGTGTGAAACGTGGTAGCTGAGGTTGGAGGAACTGGGGTCGATGATGTTCCACCTCGGTAGTAAATGTTCTGAATGTATTTGTTGATGATACAGGGTCATCGGACTGGACGGCCATGAACATGAATGGCCCGACAGGAAGACAGCAATCCTTATAGCATTGGTCTTAAAGAACCCCCAAACCGGCTGATAGAACGTTGTATCAAAGTGCAGCATTAACTTGATGGACTGGATGAGAATGACGACACTTTGGAGTGATGAACCGAAGACGTTAGGGTCGGGAGGTGGGAGATACAGGGCTTGTCCCAAGGGAATGATCTGCATGGTAAAGTTGGTATAACCAGCTGCTGTTTGGAGGACTCCAAAACATGGCGGACCAGCCTCCCGGTGCCCAAAGGGGGAAGAGGCGGCATCCCGGTGCCCGAAGGGGGAAGAGGCGGCATGGGGGGAAGAGGCGGCATGAGGGAAGAGGCGGCATGAGGGAAGAGGCGGCATGAGGGAAGAGGCTGCATGAGGGAAGAGGCTGCATGAGGGAAGAGGCTGCATGAGGGAAGAGGCTGCATGAGGGAAGAGACGGGAAGAGCGAAGAGGCTGCATGAACCTCACGGAAGGAGGTGACATGGCATCCCGGCGCCGGGGGAAAGGGGGGGGGGGGGTTAGAGGTGGGGGGAAGAAAGTTGACCTGGCATCCCGGTGCCGAGGGGGGAAATAAAGTAGACCTGGCATCCCGGTGCCGAGGGGGGAAATAAAGTAGACCTGGCATCCCGGTGCCGAGGGGGGAAATAAAGTAGACCTGGCATCCCGGTGCCGAGGGGGGAAGGAAATAAAGTAGACCTGGCATCCCGGTGCCGAGGGGAGAAGGGGGGGAAAGACAGTCGACCTGGCATCCTGGTGCCGAGGGGGGAAAGAAAGTAGACCTGGCATCCCGGTGCCGAGGGGGGAAAGAAAGTAGACCTGGCATCCCGGTGCCGAGGAGAGAAAGGGGGAAAGAAAGTAGACCTGGCATCCCGGTGCCGAAGGGGGAAAGACAGTAGACCTGGCATCCCGGTGCCGAGGGGAGAAGGGGGGAAAGAAAGTCGACCTGGCATCCCGGTGCCGAGGGGGGGGTTAGAAATGGGAGAAATAAGACCTGGCAACCCGGTGTCAGGAGAGCATGAGAGACAGAGGGGGGGGGGGGGAGATCTGGCATCCCGGTGCCGAGGGGGAGGGGTTTGGAAATGGAGGGAATAGAAAGACCTGGCATCCCGGTGTCAGGGGGAGCATAAGAGAGGGCATGAGGTAGAGATGTTTAGTAAAAGGTAGTGTTCATTGTTAGGGGGAAGGGCGAAAAGGAGATCTGGCATCCCGTTGCCTGAGGGGGAGATATTTAGTAAAGGTAGAGTTCATGGTTAGGGGGAGGACGAGGAGGAGATCTGGCATCCCGGTGCCTGGGGGAGAGAGCATGAGGGGGTAGAGAGCGAGCATGAAAGAGGGGGCATGAAGAAGAGACATACTTGTTCGGATTTGGTTTAATTTAGAAATAAATGAGAAAAAGTGAGGCCTAGTGATCCAGGAAGAGAAAATTGCAACCTTTCGCTGGATAAGAGCGGGGCCTGGCATGAACCCGGCGAGAGGGAGGGAGAAGGAGGAAGGGGGAGAAAGAGAGCGCGGGTGAGCGAGAGCGAGGGTAAAGGACGGGAGGAAAAGGAATGGAAGGAATGAGGCTGGAACCTGGCGACGTAAAGCCAGAGATGAAACGCTAGAACCTGGCGACGCGGTGCCCGAGGATAAAACGCCGGAACCTGGCGACGCGGTGCCCGAGGATAAAACGCCGGAACGTGGCAACGCGGTGCCCGAGGATAAAATGCCGGAACGCCCGAGGATAAAATGCCGGAACGTGGCAACGCAGTGCCCGAGGATAAAATGCCGGAACGTGACGACGCGGTGCCAGAGGATAAAATGCCAGAACGCCCGAGGATAAAATGCCGGAACTCCCGAGGATAAAATGCGGGAACGTGGCAACGCGGTGCCCGAGGATAAAATGCGGGAACGTGGCAACGCGGTGCCCGAGGATAAAATGCGGGAACGTGGCAACGCGGTGCCCGAGGATAAAATGCGAGAACGTGGCAACGCGGTGCCCAAGGATGGAAACGTTAGAACCTGGTAAAGACTGTAACCAAAGCTATAAGCTGGCAACTTTGAGTCAGGACGAAACGCGATAACGGGATGAAATGCTGGAACCTGGCACGCCAAGCCAGAGGATAAAACGCAGGAACCTGGCGACGTAGCCAGACGATAAAACGCAGGAACCTGCGTTTTCATTATTATTTTATAATATACATACATACGTTGTATGTATTTTATTGTTATTTTGAGCGATGCGGGAGGGGTGAGCGAGTAAGGTGAATTAATTTCTTGAAAGAGGTGAGAGAGTCTGGCTCCAAGGCTTGAGTGATGGGCAGCTCGGTGCGGGAGGAAGGAGACAACGGAGGAGGAAGGAAACGACGGAGGAGGAAGGAGACGAGGGTGAGGATACTTTACCTGGAGGAGCCGCTCCTGCCCGCGAAAGTGGGCGGGGCAGAGCGCGCTCCGCAGTGGAACGAGAGTTAACGGGAATTGTGAGCGCAAAAGAAGTTTAAAACATTATGATTTGATGACGGCGCCGTGGTATGGAGACCTGCCGCCGTCCACGCGGACGGTCAATGTAGAGAGAAATGACGAGCGCGTGCGGTGGGCGCTTAACGAGCGAGGCCGCGGGATGAGCGCTGGGATGACGCAGGCGCTGGAAAGACCGGAGCGCTGGGAGGAGGGCACAGGACGCACGGCGATCTCAATACCGGACTAGCAGAAGTGATGCGAGGTGGGACGACGGTCTGCTGACGGGAGCCTGGCCGTGAGCGAGAGCTGAGCCTGTGAGAACAGCTGATGGGACCGGACCGGTCCTAGTGGGACACCAGTGGAGGATGGCCCGGTGTGGCTCGCCTGTGCTGGGCCGATACTCGGCATCGAAAGGAACGATGTCGAGTTGATCCATAGAAAGGTCGGGAACGAGTGTGTTTTCGAGCGAGGCTCCCGCCGCCATGGAGCGTGTGCACGAAAATCACGAACACATGTGTGTGTGATCTGGATGATTAAGTAGTGTAGCCGCAGGAAGGGGCGTAGGAAGGGGCGTAGGAAGGGGCGTAGGAAGGGGCGTGGTCCTGCTCCTGAACTTAAGATAACACTTTAAGACATAAGCAATTTTTTTCTACTGATATAAGACAGACCTGTAGTTTTAAAGCAGCGGTTCTCCAGAGCGTTACACGAAAAGTCATTAGAACATATCCCGCTCAGAGAGTCACAGGTGATGCACTTCAGCGTGCCAGGTCCAGGGGCCGCGGGCACTGAAACACACACATGTTTAACATCAGAAACCATCAGATTATTCCCACCGTGACCCAAATTCATGTAGTTTTTTCCATGCTTATTTTCTTTCAATCAAATGAAGTCTACTCACCAACTGGGGCTATATTATTGCAGTTATTTACGCTGCAACATGTGGCCTGTGCGAGCACTTGATTTTGCCCGGGGTTCAGGGAGAAAGTCTGACCGCCGTCAGTCGGACACAGGGAGGCGTCCGCACATTGCTTAACTATTCGGGTAGTTGAAAATAAGGGAAATGAAAAGAATTACCGTTTGTAAATTACCCAAAACAAATCATATGCAATTTCATAAATAGAAGAATGTGATTTTTTTTTTTTACCATGTATCGTTACCGCGATGCAGCGAGTCTCTGTTGCTGCACAGGTTTGGGTGCTTGTTTGGGCACATGTTGGATCGTTGGGGTTTGTACAAGTGTCACAGTTGATTGCATAACCTGTTGAGACACAAATAAAGACTTTATACATTTTCGTTTCTCTTTCTAACCCAAGTGTCTTCACATTTCGGTGCATAATTTCCCCCGATGTCTTGGGCCCTGGTAACAGAGTCTCTCCAAGCACAAAACACAAACCCAACATTTTGGAGACGTAATTCCGACAGGTACGAAACACAAATGCACATCTTATTTCACCTTGTATATCCCAGTGTGAGTCTGTGTGGTGTAAATCTGACCTGAGCTGCAGAAAGCCAGCGTCGCCGCCAAACACACCAGAGTCTTCATCTTCGTCTTCATTTCTCTGCTGCTTCTGTTTCCCGTGGATCCACTGTGGTTCCACTCACTCCTGTAGTTTATAAAGGCTGGAGCTTTGCCTGGGCCGTGGCTGTGATTCCGGTTTAGTCTTTTGTTATTTTGTTGTTTTTTCAAGTAAATTCATATCCAGAGAATGCATCACGCCCTCTGCAGCAGGTGACGGTGAGACTCAACAAAGCTTTGGCCATCACGATCTGCGTGTGAGACGATAGATAAATAAGCCTACTTGGAATGAGGAACTGGGTGTTTGAAGTCTAGAGACGTCAAACTCCGTCAGTTCAGAGGTTATTACATTCCACCTCATTATATTAATTAAAAGAGCTTCACACTTGCCAAAAAAAACGTTGATTTCACAATCATGAACAAACAGAAGCATAATTACGTCACAGAAGTCATGAAGAAGAAACCCTGAGACGAACACGGCCTTTTAATCTTGTCTTTTTTCAGCATCAGTCTTGCAGAGTGGATCCTGGACTACCTCACAGACCGACCCCAGTTTGTGAGAGCCCGGAACTGTGTGTCTGACACTCGGACCTGCAGTGTGGGGGCGCCCCAGGACACTGTCCTCGCGCCCTTTCTCTTCACCCTTTACACTGCAGACTTCAGACATGACACGGACAGCTGTGTCCTGCAGAAGTTCTCTGATGACTCTGCCATCATTGGACTCATCACGGACGACGATGACGCGGAGTACAGTGGACTGGAGCAGGACTTTGTGGACTGGTGTCAGCGGAACCACCTCCTCATCAACGCGGGGAAGACCAAGGAGATGGTGGTGGATTTCCGCAGACGCCACCCCACTGCCCCCTCACCAGTGAACATCCAGGGACGGGACATTGAGAGAGTGGACTCATACAAGGACCTGGTGTTCATCTGAACCACAAACTGGACTGGACTCATAACACAGACGCACTGTACAGGAAGAGCCAGAGTCGGCTCTACCTCCTGAGGAGACTCGGGTCTTTTGGAGTGACAGGGCCACTCCTGAAGAACTTCTACGACTCTGTGGTGGCATCAGCTCCTGTAGGTGTGGTCTGCTGGAGCAGCAGCATCACAGAGAGGGAGAAGAAGAGGCTGGACAGAGTCATCAAGAAGTCCAGCTCCGTCCTGGGCTGTGCTCTGGACTCGGTGCAGGAGGTGGGGGACAGGAGGGTCCTGGCTAAATTCACATCTATGCTGGACCATGAGTCTCACCCCCTGCAGGACACTCTGTCCCCTGCAGGACACTCTGTCCCCTGCAGGACACTCTGTCCGCTCTGGAGAGCAGCTTCAGTGAGAGACTGATCCACCCTCGCTGTGTGAAGGAAAGGTTCCGTAGGTCTTTCCTTCCTGCTGCTGTCAGACTTTATAACAAACACTGTTAGTACTGAACACTCGCAATACTGACCTAACCATGTGCAATTCTGTCATATGTGCAATTGCTGTTGGAATTCATGTGCAATCTATGTGCTGTCGTGACACATATTCATGTGCAATTACTGTCGGGATCACATGCAATGGTATTTATTTATTTATTTGTCTATGGGAGTTTTTATTTATTCATAGGAGATCTTCTACTGAAAGTGTTTTTCAAGACTTCCTATAAGTGATCTGTTCTTCTGTATCTACCTCTGTATCTACCTGCGTTGCACCAATGAAATTTCCCCATGTGGGACAATAAAGGAATATCTTATCTTATCTTATAAGGCATTTAAAGATAAGATAAGATAAGATATTCCTTTTAAAACTGCACTTTTAAAGGTTTTTAATGATCTGTTTGTAATGGCTGATTCTGGAAGGACAGCTGTTCTTTGGCTTTTGGACCGAACAGCTGCATTTGACCCAGTGGACCACACAACTCTATGATCTCGCTTGGAGCACTGTGTGGTTGTTAGGGAAACAGCATTGGTGTGGTTCAAGTCCTACCTGGCTGACAGATCATTCAATGTAAAAGTTTGGGACTCCTTTTCTTCACGGGCCCCTCTACACTGTGGAGCCCCACAAGGCTCTATTCTCGGACCCATTGTTTTTCTTTGAACCTCCTGCCTCTTGGTCAGATTTTTAGAAAACATGGGATTCATATACTTTTATAAGGACCCTTCCCAAGTCTACCAGTAAAGAATAATTCCCTTGCACCCCTCCTGAAATGTTTGGATGATGCTGGCGATGATTTGTCTTAATCTGAATGAGTCAAAAACGGAAATTGTTGTTTTAAAGCCTAACAAGGCAGTTGATTTTAATTTAGAATTGGGGTCTCTCCAGCCCTACATCAGGTCTACAGCCACCAACCTCGGCGTCATCATTGATGGAGATTTCAAGCTTGACAAGCAGATAAATGCCGTGGTTAAATCTAGTTTTTATCACCTTCGGCTTTTATCTAGACTCAAATGGGTTTTATCTTTTAGTGACCTGGAGCAGGTGATCCATGCTATTATCTCTACACGTCTTGATTTTCTGTAATGCACGGTACAATGTGCCGGGCCTGTCCTGTAGTCAACTCTTCCTCCCACGGAAAAACTGCACCTTCAGCTGATGCTTTTAAGTCTTGTTTAAACACACTTTTAATCACTAACATTTAACCCGGCATGAGAATTGTGTGGTCCTCTGGCTGTCTTTTATTATTTTATATATTTTATGTTGATTTTAATTCGTATTTTTTTAGGTTTGTAGGTATTCATTAATTTTTATGTACTTATTTTTGAACATGTTTTACTTGTGTTTGTTTTGTTCTCTGTGCAGCACTTTGGAGACTTTGTGTTGGTAAAATGTGCTTTACAAATAAAGTTGGATTGGATGACATCATCCAATCCAACTTGACCAACTGGACCAGGTCTGTGGATTGTCCCCTTTTCACCTTTCGACTCCTTCAAGATGAAAATAAAAAATCCACCAGCCTTAAATAACAAAACAGAATCAGATTTTCCTTTTCTGCTTCTTCTGGTTCTTAAAGGTTGAATGGACGATTTTTTTGGCCCAAATCTGAGTCTTATTTCCTCGTGGCGTGGACTGTCGGTTAGTCCTGCCACGAATCAATCATAAAACGCACCTATCGCTCACCTGCAGCCGCGTGTGGCTCGTCCCCCGAGAGCAGCACGGTTCCGCGTGTCTAAGCGCATTGATCTATCATAATGTAGTTCCCTCAGTGTACGGGACAACTTGAAGACGGAGAAAGACAGTTCGAGCTGACCCAGAAGAGACGGAAATCTACGGGAGACGAGAGATGCGATGCGATCCGTCGCACTAATAAACAAACGCACATGTGTGTTGTATCAGTCATGGGGGAGTGGCATGTGCAGGGGGGAGTGGCATATACACTTCCGCCTGCATTCTCAAATCGCCGAAAAATCGTCCATTGCGCCTTTAAGTTCTGTAACACACGCCACTTTATAGTTTTGTGGTTAATCTTTGGTCTGTGCACGTGTGCAGTTTAATACGTTGGGTAATGATAATTATTTTGTTCCGAAGGGCAAACCGCATACCAGTTTATGACACAGTAGCTACATATGCAACTGGTTTGTACAAAAGGAACTGATTATAGGCTTAACACGACACACGCCCTTCAAGATTACCACTTTATGCTCCTCTTTGAAACTTAATTACACATAAACACATAACAAGCAGGAACACATCATGAGCAGGAACACATAGTGAAATTATTATAAGGGGAATTAAAACAATTACAAAATCTGTGTTTCGTAGTCCACTCTAAGGACATATTTGATAATCATAAGTGTTGTTCAACACCCATAATATAATAGTTATAAAATATCACCCATATCTTGGACCCGCCCACAAACCCAGAAATACAGACGGTTTAGTTTGAGGGGGGCGTGTTAAAGGTACAGAGTGCTTCCTGGAGGAGGGGCTGAAACGGCGTGCTGCGTAACTCACCAGTGGGGAGTAGCCCCCGTTCATCTGCTCATCCGAGGAGAAGGAGAGCGACTGTTCTCCAGCTAAAGATGCAGGAATCAATCAAAAAACACTTTGGACACATATGAGGCACCAATAGCACTGTAAGAAGGTTAAAGCTCTGAGGAGTCCGTTTTACATACAATAGTAGTAGTTGGGGCTGCAGTAGTAGTAGTCGGGGCTGCAGTAGTAGTAGTCGGGGCTGCAGTAGTAGTAGTCGGGGCTGCAGTAGTAGTTGTTTGGGCTGCAGTAGTAGTAGTTGGGGCTACAGTAGTAGTAGTAGTTGGGGCTGCAGTAGTAGTAGTTGGGGCTGCAGTAGTAGTAGTCGGGGCTGCAGTAGTAGTAGTAGTTGGGGCTGCAGTAGTAGTAGTAGTAGGGGCTGCAGTAGTAGTTGTTGGTGCTGCAGTAGTAGTAGTTGGGGCTGCAGTAGTAGTAGTTGGGGGTGCAGTAGTAGTAGTTGGGGCTGCAGTAGTAGTAGTTGGGGCTGCAGTAGTAGTAGTAGTTGGGGCTGCAGTAGTAGTAGTAGTAGGGGCTGCAGTAGTAGTAGTTGGGGCTGCAGTAGTAGTAGTTGGGGCTGCAGTAGTAGTAGTCGGGGCTGCAGTAGTAGTAGTCGGGGCTGCAGTAGTAGTAGTCGGGGCTGCAGTAGTAGTAGTGGGGGCTGCAGTAGTAGTAGTCGGGGCTGCAGTAGTAGTAGTCGGGGCTGCAGTAGTAGTTGTTGGGGCTGCAGTAGTAGTTGTTGGGGCTGCAGTAGTAGTAGTTGGGGCTGCAGTAGTAGTAGTCGGGGCTGCAGTAGTAGTAGTAGGGGCTGCAGTAGTAGTAGTCGGGGCTGCAGTAGTAGTAGTAGGGGCTGCAGTAGTAGTAGTCGGAGCTGCAGTAGTAGTTGTTTGGGCTGCAGTAGTAGTAGTGGGGGCTCTAAAAGAGGGAGGAGCCTGACTGTGATGTTCTCAGAGGCAAAAGCACAGAAGTATGTGATTTGTCTCTTTTACATTATCACTCTGCACCTGACAGCACCTGAGAGCACCTGACAGCACCTGACAGCACCTGACAGAACCTGACAGCACCTGACAGCACCTGAGGTGAAGAGTAAACATAAAACTGAACTGTGTTGGAAATTAAGACGAGTCAGAAAAATAATATAGAAAAATCAATCATTGACACACTACTGAATATACATATTTATTTTTATTCATCATAATTTATAATCGACTTTAAGTTACATAAATATGTTTGATAAAACTTCCATTGAACATCTCTCTAAGAGGTAATTTTTAAATAAATAAATAGCAGTTAATTTCACTCTTCTTCTTGCCAGCCCTTCATATTATATAAATGGCAAGACATAACTTTATATTGACCTTCAAAAGTACATTCACCTTGTCCCCTGAGATGACCTGTCTGTGTACATGAATACATTACTATATTATACAGTTTCATAGTGATATATGCAATATGAGATAAAAGTGTTACAGAATAGAACCAGATCATTCAAGTACGTGTCGTTATTTAAAGCAAAAAAAAGGCAATGAGACCAAAGAACAAATGGAGTAAATGTAGTCGAGGGAAAGACGCAGCACTAGTAGTTGTTGTAGTTACTGTTGGGGCTGCAGTAGTAGTAGTTGTTGGTTCTGCAGTAGTAGTAGTTGGGGCTGTAGTAGTAGTAGTTGGGGCTGTAGTAGTAGTAGTTGTTGGGGCTGCAGTAGTAGTTGTTGATTCTGTAGTAGTAGTAGTTGGGGCTGTAGTAGTAGTAGTGGGGGCTGCAGTAGTAGTAGTGGGGGCTGTAGTAGTAGTAGTAGTAGGGGCTGCAGTAGTAGTTGTTGGGGCTGCAGTAGTAGTAGTGGGGGCTGCAGTAGTAGTAGTGGGGGCTGTAGTAGTAGTAGTAGTAGGGGCTGCAGTAGTAGTTGTTGGGGCTGCAGTAGTAGTAGTCGGGGCTGCAGTAGTAGTAGTAGTAGGGGCTGCAGTAGTAGTTGTTGGGGCTGCAGTAGTAGTAGTCGGGGCTGCAGTAGTAGTAGTGGGGGCTGCAGTAGTAGTAGTGGGGGCTGTAGTAGAAGTTGTTGGGTCTGAAGTAGTAGTTGTTGGGGCTGCAGTAGTAGTAGTCGGGGCTGCAGTAGTAGTAGTAGTAGGGGCTGCAGTAGTAGTTGTTGGGGCTGCATTAGTAGTAGTCGGGGCTGCAGTAGTAGTAGTAGTAGGGGCTGCAGTAGTAGTTGTTGGGTCTGCAGTAGTAGTTGTTGGGGCTGCAGTAGTAGTAGTAGTAGGGGCTGCAGTAGTAGTTGTTGGGGCTGCAGTAGTAGTAGTCGGGGCTGCAGTAGTAGTAGTTGTAGGGGCTGCAGTAGTAGTTGTTGGGTCTGCAGTAGTAGTTGTTGGGGCTGCAGTAGTAGTAGTTGGGGCTACAGTAGTAGTAGTCGGGGCTGCAGTAGTAGTAGTAGTAGGGGCTGCAGTAGTAGTTGTTGGGGCTGCAGTAGTAGTAGTTGGGGCTGCAGTAGTAGTAGTAGTTGGGGCTGCAGTAGTAGTTGTTGGTGCTGCAGTAGTAGTAGTTGGGGCTGCAGTAGTAGTAGTTGGGGGTGCAGTAGTAGTAGTTGGGGCTGCAGTAGTAGTAGTTGGGGGTGCAGTAGTAGTAGTGGGGGCTGCAGTAGTAGTTGTTGGGGCTGCAGTAGTAGTAGTTGGGGCTGCAGTAATAGTAGTAGTGGGGGCTGCAGTAGTAGTAGTTTGGGCTGTAGTAGTAGTTGGAGCTGCAGTAGAAGTTGTCAGGGCTGCAGTAGTAGTAGTCGTGGCTGCAGTAGTAGTAGTCGGGGCTGCAGTAGTAGTAGTAGTAAGAGCTGCAGTAGTAGTCGCGGCTGCAGTACTATTAGTTGGGGCTGCAATAGTAGTAGTCAGAACTACTGTAGTAGTAGTCGGGGCTGCAGTAGTAGTAGTAGGGGCTTCAGTAGTAGTAGTTGGGGCTGCAGTAGTAGTAGTCGGGGCTGCAGTAGTAGTTGTCGGGGCTGCAGTAGTAGTAGTAGGAGTTGCAGTAGTAGTAGTTGCGGCTGCAGTAGTAGTAGTTGGGGCTGCAGTAGTAGTAGTCGGGGCTGCAGTAGTAGTAGTAGGAGTTGCGGTAGTAGTAGTCGCGGCGGCAGTAGTAGTAGTAGGAATTGCAGTAGTAGTAGTCGGGGCTGCAGTAGTAGTAGTAGGAGTTGCAGTAGTAGTAGTCGGGGCTGCAGTAGTAGTAGTCGCGGCTGCAGTAGTAGTAGTTGGGGCTGCAGTAGTAGTAGTCGGGGCTGCAGTAGTAGTAGTAGGAGTTGCAGTAGTAGTAGTCGGGGCTGCAGTAGTAGTAGTCGGGGCTGCAGTAGTAGTTGTCGGGGCTGCAGTAGTAGTAGTCGCGGCTGCAGTAGTAGTTGTCGGGGCTGCAGTAGTAGTAGTCGCGGCTGCAGTAGTAGTTGTCGGGGCTGCAGTAGTAGTAGTCGCGGCTGCAGTAGTAGTAGTCAGGGCTGCAGTAGTAGTAGTCGCGGCAGCAGTAGTTGTAGTAGGGGCTGTAGTAGTAGTAGTAGGGGCTGTCGTAGTTGTAGTCGGGGCTGCAGTAGTAGCAGTCGGGGCTGCAGTAGTAGTAGTAGGAGCTGCTGCAGTAGTAGTAGTCGGGGCTGCAGTAGTAGTAGTAGGGGCTGCCGTAGTAGTAGTTGGGGCTGCAGTAGTAGTAGTCTGGGCTGCAGTAGTAGTAGTCGGGGCTGCAGTAGTAGTTGTCGGGGCTGCAGTAGTAGCAGTCGGGGCTGCAGTAGTAGTAGTTGGGGCTGCAGTAGTAGTAGTTGGGGCTGCAGTAGTAGTAGTCGGGGCTGCAGTAGTAGTAGTTGGGGCTGCAGTAGTAGTTGTCGGGGCTGCAGTAGTAGTAGTTGGGGCAGCAGTAGTAGTAGTTGGGGCTGCAGTAGTAGTAGTTGGGGCTGCAGTAGTAGTAGTTGGGGCTGCAGTAGTAGAAGTCGGGGCTGCAGTAGTAGTTGTTTGGGCTGCAGTAGTAGTAGTAGGAGCTGCAGTAGTAGTAGTTGGGGCTGCCGTAGTAGTACTTGGGGCTGCAGTAGTTGTAGTTGTTGGGGCTGCAGTAGTAGTAGTCGGGGCTGCAGTAGTAGTAGTCGCGGCTGCAGTAGTAGTAGTCGGGGCTGCAGTAGTAGTAGTTGGGGCTGCAGTAGTAGTAGTCAGGGCTGCAGTAGATGTAGTCGGGGCTGCAGTAGTAGTAGTTGGGGCTGCAGTAGTAGTAGTAGGGGCTGCAGTAGTAGTAGTCGGGGCTGCAGTAGTAGTTGTCGGTGCTGCAGTAGTAGTTGTCGGGGCTGCAGTAGTAGTAGTCGGGGCTGCAGTACTAGTAGTAGGGGCTGCAGTAGTAGTAGTTGGGGCTGCCGTAGTAGTACTTGGGGCTGCAGTAGTTGCAGTTGTTGGGGCTGCAGTAGTAGTAGTCGGGGCTGCAGTAGTAGTAGTTGGGGCTGCCGTAGTAGTACTTGGGGCTGCAGTAGTTGCAGTTGTTGGGGCTGCAGTAGTAGTAGTCGGGGCTGCAGTAGTAGTAGTAGGAGTTGCAGTAGTAGTAGTCGGGGCTGCAGTAGTAGTTGTCGGGGCTGCAGTAGTAGTAGTCGCGGCTGCAGTAGTAGTAGTCGGGGCTGCAGTAGTAGTAGTCGGGGCTGCAGTAGTAATTGTCGGGGCTGCAGTAGTAGTAGTCGCGGCTGCAGTAGTAGTAGTCGGGGCTGCAGTAGTAGTTGTTTGGGCTGCAGTAGTAGTTGTCGGGGCTGCAGTAGTAGTAGTCGGGGCTGCAGTAGTAGTAGTAGGGGCTGCCGTAGTAGTAGTTGGGGCTGCAGTAGTTGTAGTCGGGGCTGCAGTAGTAGCAGTCGGGGCTGCAGTAGTAGTAGTTGGGGCTGCAGTAGTAGAAGTCGGGGCTGCAGTAGTAGTTGTTTGGGCTGCAGTAGTTGTAGTCGGGGCTGCAGTAGATGTAGTCGTTGCTGCAGTAGTAGTAGTCGGGGCTGCAGTAGTAGTAGTCGCGGCTGCAGTAGTAGTAGTCGGGGCTGCAGTAGTTGTAGTTGTTGGGGCTGCAGTAGTAGTAGTTGGGGCTGCAGTAGTAGTAGTTGGGGCTGCAGCAGTTGTAGTTGGGGCTGCAGTAGTAGTAGTTGGGGCTGCAGTAGTAGTAGTTGGGGCTGCAGTAGTAGAAGTCGGGGCTGCAGTACTAGTAGTCGGGGCTGCAGTAGTTGTAGTTGTTGGGAATGCAGTAGTAGTAGTTGGGGCTGCAGTAGTAGTAGTTGGGGCTGCAGTAGTAGTAGTCGGGGCTGCAGTAGTTGTAGTTGTTGGGGCTGCAGTAGTAGTAGTTGGGGCTGCAGTAGTAGTAGTTGGGGCTGCAGCAGTTGTAGTTGTTGGGGCTGCAGTAGTAGTAGTTGGGGCTGCAGTAGTAGTAGTAGGGGCTGCAGTAGTTGTAGTCGCGGCTGCAGTATTAGTAGTCGGGGCTGCAGTAGTTGTAGTCGGGGTTGCAGTAGTAGTTGTCGGTGCTGCAGTAGTAGTTGTCGGGGCTGCAGTAGTAGTAGTCGGGGCTGCAGTACTAGTAGTAGGGGCTGCAGTAGTAGTAGTCGGGGCTGCAGTAGTAGTAGTCGGGGCTGCAGTACTAGTAGTAGGGGCTGCAGTAGTAGTAGTTGGGGCTGCAGTAGTAGTAGTCGGGGCTGCAGTACTAGTAGTAGGGGCTGCAGTAGTAGTAGTCGGTGCTGCAGTAGTAGTAGTCGGGGCTGCCGTAGTAGTAGTTGGGGCTGCAGTAGTAGTAGTTGGGGCTGCAGTAGTTGTAGTTGTTGGGGCTGCAGTAGTAGTAGTCGGGGCTGCCGTAGTAGTAGTTTGGGCTGCAGTAGTAGTAGTAGGAGCTGCAGTAGTAGTAGTTGGGGCTGCCGTAGTAGTAGTTGGGGCTGCAGTAGTTGTAGTTGTTGGGGCTGCAGTAGTAGTAGTTGGGGCTGCAGTAGTTGTAGTCGCGGCTGCAGTAGTAGTAGTCGGGGCTGCAGTAGTAGTAGTCGGGGCTGCAGTAGTAGTTGTCGGTGCTGCAGTAGTAGTAGTCGGGGCTGCAGTACTAGTAGTAGGGGCTGCAGTAGTATTAGTCGGGGCTGCAGTAGTAGTAGTCGGGGCTGCAGTAGTAGTAGTTGGGGCTGCAGTAGTAGTTGTCGGGGCTGCAGTAGTAGTAGTTTGGGCTGCAGTAGTAGTAGTAGGAGCTGCAGTAGTAGTAGTCGGGGCTGCAGTAGTAGTAGTTGGGGCTGCAGTATTAGTAGTCAGGGCTATTGTAGTAGTAGTCAGGGCTGCAGTAGTAGTAGTCGGGGCTGCAGTAGTAGTATTTGGGGCTGCAGTAGTTGTAGTTGTTGGGGCTGCAGTTGTAGTAGTAGTAGGGGCTGAAGTAGTAGTAGTCGGGGCTGCAGTAGTAGTATTTGGGGCTGCAGTAGTTGTAGTTGTTGGGGCTGCAGTAGTAGTAGTCGGGGTTGCAGTAGTAGTAGTTGAGGCTGCAGTAGTAGTTGTCGGGGCTGCAGTAGTAGTAGTCGAGGCTGCAGTACTAGTAGTAGGGGCTGCAGTAGTAGTAGTCGGGGCTGCAGTAGTAGTAGTAGGAGCTGCAGTAGTAGTAGTCGGGGCTGCAGTAGTAGTAGTAGGAGCTGCAGTAGTAGTTGTCGTTGCTGCAGTAGTAGTAGTTGGGGCTGCAGTAGTAGTAGTCGAGGCTGCAGTACTAGTAGTAGGGGCTGCAGTAGTAGTAGTCGGGGCTGCAGTAGTAGTAGTAGGAGCTGCAGTAGTAGTAGTCGGGGCTGCAGTAGTAGTAGTAGTCGCGGCTGCAGTAGCAGTAGTTAGGGCTGCAGTAGTAGTTGTCGGGGCTGCAGTAGTAGTAGTCGGGGCTGCAGTAGTAGTAGTAGGAGCTGCAGTAGTAGTAGTCGGGGCTGCAGTAGTAGTAGTAGTCGCGGCTGCAGTAGTAGTAGTTGGGGCTGCAGTAGTAGTTGTTGGGGCTGCAGTAGTAGTAGTCGGGGCTGCAGTAGTAGTAGTCGGGGCTGCAGTAGTAGTTGTCGGGGCTGCAGTAGTAGTAGTCTGGGCTTCATTAGTAGTAGTGGGGGCTGCAGTAGTATTTTTTTGGGCTGCAGTAGTAGTAGTTGGGGCTGCAGTAGTAGTAGTTGTTGGGGCTGCAGTAGTAGTAGTTGGGGCTGCAGCAGTTGTAGTAGTTGGGGCTGCAGTAGTAGTAGTAGGGGCTGCAGTAGTTGTAGTCGCGGCTGCAGTAGTTGTAGTCGGGGCTGCAGTAGTAGTTGTCGGTGCTGCAGCAGTAGTTGTCGGGGCTGCAGTAGTAGTAGTCGGGGCTGCAGTACTAGTAGTAGGGGCTGCAGTAGTAGTAGTCGGGGCTGCAGTAGTAGTAGTCGGGGCTGCAGTAGTAGTAGTTGGGGCTGCAGTAGTAGTAGTCGGGGCTGCAGTAGTAGTAGTTGGGGCTGCCGTAGTAGTAGTTGGGGCTGCAGTAGTTGTAGTTGTTGGGGCTGCAGTAGTAGTAGTTTGGGCTGCAGTAGTAGTAGTAGGAGCTGCAGTAGTAGTAGTAGGGGCTGCAGTAGTAGTAGTAGGGGCTGCAGTAGTTGTAGTCGCGGCTGCAGTAGTAGTAGTCGGGGCTGCAGTAGTTGTAGTCGGGGCTGCAGTAGTTGTAGTTGTTGGGGCTGCAGTAGTAGTTGTCGGTGCTGCAGTAGTATTAGTCGGGGCTGCAGTAGTTGTAGTTGTTGGGGCTGCAGTAGTAGTAGTTGGGGCTGCAGTAGTAGTAGTCGGGGCTGCAGTAGTAGTAGTAGGAGCTGCAGTAGTAGTTGTCGGGGCTGCAGTAGTAGTAGTTGGGGCTGCAGTAGTAGTAGTCGAGGCTGCAGTACTAGTAGTAGGGGCTGCAGTAGTAGTAGTCGGGGCTGCAGTAGTAGTAGTAGGAGCTGCAATAGTAGTAGTCGGGGCTGCAGTAGTAGTAGTAGTCGCGGCTGCAGTAGTAGTAGTTAGGGCTGCAGTAGTAGTTGTCGGGGCTGCAGTAGTAGTAGTCGGGGCTGCAGTAGTAGTAGTAGGAGCTGCAGTAGTTGTAGTCGGGGCTGCAGTAGTAGTAGTCGGGGCTGCAGTAGTAGTTGTCGGGGCTGCAGTAGTAGTAGTCGGGGCTTCAGTAGTAGTAGTGGGGGCTGCAGTAGTAGTTGTTGGGGCTGCAGTAGTAGTAGTCGGGGCTGCAGTAGTAGTAGTCGGGGCTGCAGTAGTAGTTGTCCGGGCTGCAGTAGTAGTAGTCGGGGCTTCAGTAGTAGTAGTGGGGGCTGCAGTAGTAGTAGTTGGGGCTGCAGTAGTAGTAGTAAGGGCTGCTTTAGTAGTTGTCGGGAATGCAGTAGTTGTAGTTGTTGGGGCTGCAGTAGTAGTAGTTGGGGCTGCAGTAGTAGTAGTTGGGGCTGCAGTAGTTGTAGTTGTTGGGGCTGCAGTAGTAGTGGTTGGGGCTGCAGTAGTTGTAGTTGTTGGGGCTGCAGTAGTAGTAGTTGGGGCTGCAGTAGTTGTAGTTGTTGGGGCTGCAGTAGTAGTAGTTGGGGCTGCAGTAGTTGTAGTTGTTGGGGCTGCAGTAGTAGTGGTTGGGGCTGCAGTAGTTGTAGTTGTTGGGGCTGCAGTAGTAGTGGTTGGGGCTGCAGTAGTTGTAGTTGTTGGGGCTGCAGTAGTAGTAGTTGGGGCTGCAGTAGTAGTAGTTGGGGCTGCAGTAGTAGTAGTTGGGGCTGCAGTAGTTGTAGTTGTTGGGGCTGCAGTAGTAGTAGTAGGGGCTGCAGTAGTTGTAGTCGCGGCTGCAGTAGTAGTAGTCGGGGCTGCAGTAGTAGTTGTCGGGGCTGCAGTAGTAGTAGTCGGGGCTGCAGTACTAGTAGTAGGGGCTGCAGTAGTAGTAGTCGGGGTTGCAGTAGTAGTGGTTGGGGCTGCAGTAGTTGTAGTTGTTGGGGCTGCAGTAGTAGTAGTAGGGGCTGCAGTAGTTGTAGTCGCGGCTGCAGTAGTAGTAGTCGGGGCTGCAGTACTAGTAGTAGGGGCTGCAGTAGTAGTAGTCGGGGCTGCAGTAGTAGTAGTCTGGGCTGCAGTAGTAGTAGTCGGGGCTGCCGTAGTAGTAGTTGGGGCTGCAGTAGTAGTAGTTGGGGCTGCAGTAGTTGTAGTTGTTGGGGCTGCAGTAGTAGTAGTTTGGGCTGCAGTAGTAGTAGTAGGAGCTGCAGTAGTAGTAGTTGGGGCTGCCGTAGTAGTAGTTGGGGCTGCAGTAGTTGTAGTTGTTGGGGCTGCAGTAGTAGTAGTTGGGGCTGCAGTAGTAGTAGTAGGGGCTGCAGTAGTTGTAGTCGTGGCTGCAGTAGTAGTAGTCGGGGCTGCAGTAGTAGTAGTCGGGGCTGCAGTAGTAGTAGTTGTTGGGGCTGCAGTAGTAGTAGTTGGGGCTGCAGTAGTAGTTGTCGGTGCTGCAGTAGTAGTAGTTGTTGGGGCTGCAGTAGTAGTAGTTGGGGCTGCAGTAGTTGTAGTTGTTGGGGCTGCAGTAGTAGTAGTTGGGGCTGCAGTAGTAGTAGTTGGGGCTGCAACAGTAGTAGTTGGGGCTGCAGTAGTAGTAGTTGGGGCTGCAGCAGTTGTAGTTGTTGGGGCTGCAGTAGTAGTAGTCGGGGCTGCAGTAGTTGTAGTCGGGGCTGCAGTAGTAGTTGTCGGTGCTGCAGTAGTAGTAGTTGGGGCTGCAGTAGTTGTAGTCGCGGCTGCAGTATTAGTAGTCGGGGCTGCAGTAGTTGTAGTCGGGGCTGCAGTAGTAGTTGTCGGTGCTGCAGTAGTAGTAGTCGGGGCTGCAGTGGTAGTAGTCGGGGCTGCAGTAGTAGTAGTAGTAGGGGCTGCAGTAGTAGTAGTCGGGGCTGCAGTAGTAGTAGTTTGGGCTGCAGTAGTAGTAGTCGGGGCTGCAGTAGTAGTAGTAGGGGCTGCCGTAGTAGTAGTAGGAGCTGCAGTAGTAGTAGTCGCGGCTGCAGTAGTAGTTGTTGGGGCTGCAGTAGTAGTAGTCGGGCCTGCAGTAGTAGTTGTTGGGGCGGCAGTAGTAGTAGTAGTAGGGACTGCAGTAGTAGTAGTCGGGGCTGCAGTAGTAGTAGTAGGGGCTGCCGTAGTAGTAGTAGGAGCTGCAGTAGTAGTAGTCGCGGCTGCAGTAGTAGTAGTCGGGGCTGCTGCAGTAGTAGTAGTCGCGGCTGCAGTAGTAGTTGTTGGGGCTGCAGTAGTAGTAGTCGGGCCTGCAGTAGTAGTAGTCGCGGCTGCAGTAGTAGTAGTAGGGGCTGCAGTAGTAGTAGTCGGGGCTGCAGTAGTTGTAGTTGTTGGGGCTGCAGTAGTAGTAGTTGGGGCTGCAGTAGTAGTAGTTGGGGCTGCAGCAGTTGTAGTCGGGGCTGCAGTAGTAGTAGTAGGGGCTGCAGTAGTAGTAGTCGGGGCTGCAGTAGTTGTAGTTGTTGGGGCTGCAGTAGTAGTAGTTGGGGCTGCAGTAGTAGTAGTTGGGGCTGCAGCAGTTGTAGTTGTTGGGGCTGCAGTAGTAGTAGTTGGGGCTGCAGTAGTAATAGTAGGGGCTGCAGTAGTTGTAGTCGCGGCTGCAGTATTAGTAGTCGGGGCTGCAGTAGTTGTAGTCGGGGCTGCAGTAGTAGTTGTCGGTGCTGCAGTAGTAGTTGTCGGGGCTGCAGTAGTAGTAGTCGGGGCTGCAGTACTAGTAGTAGGGGCTGCAGTAGTAGTAGTCGGGGCTGCAGTAGTAGTAGTCGGGGCTGCAGTACTAGTAGTAGGGGCTGCAGTAGTAGTAGTTGGGGCTGCAGTAGTAGTAGTCGGGGCTGCAGTACTAGTAGTAGGGGCTGCAGTAGTAGTAGTCGGTGCTGCAGTAGTAGTAGTCGGGGCTGCAGTAGTTGTAGTTGTTGGGGCTGCAGTAGTAGTAGTCGGGGCTGCCGTAGTAGTAGTTTGGGCTGCAGTAGTAGTAGTTGGGGCTGCAGTAGTTGTAGTTGTTGGGGCTGCAGTAGTAGTAGTCGGGGCTGCCGTAGTAGTAGTTTGGGCTGCAGTAGTAGTAGTAGGAGCTGCAGTAGTAGTAGTTGGGGCTGCAGTAGTTGTAGTAGTCGGGGCTGCAGTAGTAGTAGTCGGGGCTGCAGTAGTTGTAGTCGCGGCTGCAGTAGTAGTAGTCGGGGCTGCAGTAGTAGTAGTCGGGGCTGCAGTAGTAGTTGTCGGTGCTGCAGTAGTAGTAGTCGGGGCTGCAGTACTAGTAGTAGGGGCTGCAGTAGTATTAGTCGGGGCTGCAGTAGTAGTAGTCGGGGCAGCAGTAGTAGTAGTTGGGGCTGCAGTAGTAGTTGTCGGGGCTGCAGTAGTAGTAGTCGGGGCTGCAGTAGTAGTAGTTGGGGCTGCAGTATTAGTAGTCAGGGCTATTGTAGTAGTAGTCAGGGCTGCAGTAGTAGTAGTCGGGGCTGCAGTAGTAGTATTTGGGGCTGCAGTAGTTGTAGTTGTTGGGGCTGCAGTAGTAGTAGTAGTAGGGGCTGAAGTAGTAGTAGTCGGGGCTGCAGTAGTAGTAGTCGGGGCTGCAGTAGTAGTATTTGGGGCTGCAGTAGTTGTAGTTGTTGGGGCTGCAGTAGTAGTAGTAGTAGGGGCTGCAGTAGTAGTAGTCGGGGCTGCAGTAGTAGTAGTTGAGGCTGCAGTAGTAGTTGTCGGGGCTGCAGTAGTAGTAGTTGGGGCTGCAGTAGTAGTAGTCGAGGCTGCAGTACTAGTAGTAGGGGCTGCAGTAGTAGTAGTCGGGGCTGCAGTAGTAGTAGTAGGAGCTGCAGTAGTAGTTGTCGGGGCTGCAGTAGTAGTAGTTGGGGCTGCAGTAGTAGTAGTCGAGGCTGCAGTACTAGTAGTAGGGGCTGCAGTAGTAGTAGTCGGGGCTGCAGTAGTAGTAGTAGGAGCTGCAGTAGTAGTTGTCGGGGCTGCAGTAGTAGTAGTTGGGGCTGCAGTAGTAGTAGTCGGGGCTGCAGTAGTAGTAGTAGGAGCTGCAGTAGTAGTAGTCGGGGCTGCAGTAGTAGTAGTAGTCGCGGCTGCAGTAGTAGTAGTTAGGGCTGCAGTAGTAGTTGTCGGGGCTGCAGTAGTAGTAGTCGGGGCTGCAGTAGTAGTAGTAGGAGCTGCAGTAGTAGTAGTCGGGGCTGCAGTAGTAGTAGTAGTCGCGGCTGCAGTAGTAATTGTTGGGGCTGCAGTAGTAGTAGTCGGGGCTGCAGTAGTAGTAGTCGGGGCAGCAGTAGTAGTAGTCGGGGCTGCAGTAGTAGTAGTCGGGGCAGCAGTAGTAGTTGTCGGGGCTGCAGTAGTATTTTTTTGGGCTGCAATAGTTGTAGTAGGGGCTGCAGTAGTAGTAGTATGGGCTGCAGTAGTAGTAGTTGGGGCTGCAGTAGTAGTAGTTGTTGGGGCTGCAGTAGTAGTAGTTGGGGCTGCAGCAGTTGTAGTTGTTGGGGCTGCAGTAGTAGTAGTTGGGGCTGCAGTATTAGTAGTCGGGGCTGCAGTAGTAGTTGTCGGTGCTGCAGCAGTAGTTGTCGGGGCTGCAGTAGTAGTAGTCGGGGCTGCAGTACTAGTAGTAGGGGCTGCAGTAGTAGTAGTCGGGGCTGCAGTAGTAGTAGTCGGGGCTGCAGTAGTAGTAGTCGGGGCTGCCGTAGTAGTAGTTGGGGCTGCAGTAGTAGTAGTAGGAGCTGCAGTAGTAGTAGTTGGGGCTGCCGTAGTAGTAGTTGGGGCTGCAGTAGTTGTAGTTGTTGGGGCTGCAGTAGTAGTAGTTTGGGCTGCAGTAGTAGTAGTAGGAGCTGCAGTAGTAGTAGTAGGGGCTGCAGTAGTAGTAGTAGGGGCTGCAGTAGTTGTAGTCGCGGCTGCAGTAGTAGTAGTCGGGGCTGCAGTAGTTGTAGTCGGGGCTGCAGTAGTTGTAGTTGTTGGGGCTGCAGTAGTAGTAGTTGGGGCTGCAGTAGTAGTTGTCGGTGCTGCAGTAGTATTAGTCGGGGCTGCAGTAGTTGTAGTTGTTGGGGCTGCAGTAGTAGTAGTTGGGGCTGCAGTAGTAGTAGTCGGGGCTGCAGTAGTAGTAGTAGGAGCTGCAGTAGTAGTTGTCGGGGCTGCAGTAGTAGTAGTTGGGGCTGCAGTAGTAGTAGTCAGGGCTGCAGTAGTAGTAGTTAGGGCTGCAGTAGTAGTTGTCGGGGCTGCAGTAGTAGTAGTCGGGGCTGCACTAGTAGTAGTAGGAGCTGCAGTAGTAGTAGTCGGGGCTGCAGTAGTAGTAGTTGGGGCTGCAGTAGTAGTTGTTGGGGCTGCAGTAGTAGTAGTCGGGGCTGCAGTAGTAGTAGTCGGGGCTGCAGTAGTAGTTGTCGGGGCTGCAGTAGTAGTAGTCGGGGCTTCAGTAGTAGTAGTGGGGGCTGCAGTAGTATTTTTTTGGGCTGCAATAGTTGTAGTAGGGGCTGCAGTAGTAGTAGTATGGGCTGCAGTAGTAGTAGTTGGGGCTGCAGTAGTAGTAGTAGGGGCTGCTTTAGTAGTTGTCGGGAATGCAGTAGTTGTAGTTGTTGGGGCTGCAGTAGTAGTAGTTGGGGCTGCAGTAGTAGTAGTTGGGGCTGCAGTAGTTGTAGTTGTTGGGGCTGCAGTAGTAGTGGTTGGGGCTGCAGTAGTTGTAGTTGTTGGGGCTGCAGTAGTAGTAGTTGGGGCTGCAGTAGTTGTAGTTGTTGGGGCTGCAGTAGTAGTAGTTGGGGCTGCAGTAGTTGTAGTTGTTGGGGCTGCAGTAGTAGTGGTTGGGGCTGCAGTAGTTGTAGTTGGGGCTGCAGTAGTAGTAGTCGGGGCTGCAGTAGTAGTAGTAGGAGCTGCAGTAGTAGTTGTCGGGGCTGCAGTAGTAGTAGTTGGGGCTGCAGTAGTAGTAGTCGAGGCTGCAGTACTAGTAGTAGGGGCTGCAGTAGTAGTAGTCGGGGCTGCAGTAGTAGTAGTAGGAGCTGCAGTAGTAGTAGTCGGGGCTGCAGTAGTAGTAGTAGTCGCGGCTGCAGTAGTAGTAGTTAGGGCTGCAGTAGTAGTTGTCGGGGCTGCAGTAGTAGTAGTCGGGGCTGCAGTAGTAGTAGTAGGAGCTGCAGTAGTAGTAGTCGGGGCTGCAGTAGTAGTAGTCGGGGCTGCAGTAGTAGTTGTCGGGGCTGCAGTAGTAGTAGTCGGGGCTTCAGTAGTAGTAGTGGGGGCTGCAGTAGTAGTTGTTGGGGCTGCAGTAGTAGTAGTCGGGGCTGCAGTGGTAGTAGTCGGGGCTGCAGTAGTAGTTGTCGGGGCTGCAGTAGTAGTAGTCGGGGCTTCAGTAGTAGTAGTGGGGGCTGCAGTAGTATTTTTTTGGGCTGCAATAGTTGTAGTAGGGGCTGCAGTAGTAGTAGTATGGGCTGCAGTAGTAGTAGTTGGGGCTGCAGTAGTAGTAGTAGGGGCTGCTTTAGTAGTTGTCGGGAATGCAGTAGTTGTAGTTGTTGGGGCTGCAGTAGTAGTAGTTGGGGCTGCAGTAGTAGTAGTTGGGGCTGCAGTAGTTGTAGTTGTTGGGGCTGCAGTAGTAGTGGTTGGGGCTGCAGTAGTTGTAGTTGTTGGGGCTGCAGTAGTAGTAGTTGGGGCTGCAGTAGTTGTAGTTGTTGGGGCTGCAGTAGTAGTAGTTGGGGCTGCAGTAGTTGTAGTTGTTGGGGCTGCAGTAGTAGTGGTTGGGGCTGCAGTAGTTGTAGTTGTTGGGGCTGCAGTAGTAGTAGTTGGGGCTGCAGTAGTTGTAGTTGTTGGGGCTGCAGTAGTAGTAGTTGGGGCTGCAGTAGTAGTAGTTGGGGCTGCAGTAGTAGTAGTTGGGGCTGCAGCAGTTGTAGTTGTTGGGGCTGCAGTAGTAGTAGTTGGGGCTGCAGTAGTAGTAGTAGGGGCTGCAGTAGTTGTAGTCGCGGCTGCAGTATTAGTAGTCGGGGCTGCAGTAGTTGGAGTCGGGGCTGCAGTAGTAGTTGTCGGGGCTGCAGTAGTAGTAGTCGGGGCTGCAGTACTAGTAGTAGGGGCTGCAGTAGTAGTAGTCGGGGCTGCAGTAGTAGTAGTCGGGGCTGCAGTACTAGTAGTAGGGGCTGCAGTAGTAGTAGTCGGGGCTGCAGTAGTAGTAGTCGGGGCTGCAGTAGTAGTAGTCGGGGCTGCCGTAGTAGTAGTTGGGGCTGCAGTAGTAGTAGTTGGGGCTGCAGTAGTTGTAGTTGTTGGGGCTGCAGTAGTAGTAGTTTGGGCTGCAGTAGTTGTAGTTGTTGGGGCTGCAGTAGTAGTAGTTGGGGCTGCAGTAGTAGTAGTAGGGGCTGCAGTAGTTGTAGTCGTGGCTGCAGTAGTAGTAGTCGGGGCTGCAGTAGTAGTAGTCGGGGCTGCAGTAGTAGTAGTTGTTGGGGCTGCAGTAGTAGTAGTTGGGGCTGCAGTAGTAGTTGTCGGTGCTGCAGTAGTAGTAGTTGTTGGGGCTGCAGTAGTAGTAGTTGGGGCTGCAGTAGTTGTAGTTGTTGGGGCTGCAGTAGTAGTAGTTGGGGCTGCAGTAGTAGTAGTTGGGGCTGCAGTAGTAGTAGTTGGGGCTGCAGTAGTAGTAGTTGGGGCTGCAGCAGTTGTAGATGTTGGGGCTGCAGTAGTAGTAGTTGGGGCTGCAGTAGTAGTAGTAGGGGCTGCAGTAGTAGTAGTTGGGGCTGCAGTAGTTGTAGTCGCGGCTGCAGTATTAGTAGTCGGGGCTGCAGTAGTTGTAGTCGGGGCTGCAGTAGTAGTAGTAGTAGGGGCTGCAGTAGTAGTAGTCGGGGCTGCAGTAGTAGTAGTTTGGGCTGCAGTAGTAGTAGTCGGGGCTGCAGTAGTAGTAGTAGGGGCTGCCGTAGTAGTAGTAGGAGCTGCAGTAGTAGTAGTCGCGGCTGCAGTAGTAGTAGTCGGGGCTGCTGCAGTAGTAGTAGTCGCGGCTGCAGTAGTAGTTGTTGGGGCTGCAGTAGTAGTAGTTGGGCCTGCAGTAGTAGTTGTCGGGGCTGCAGTAGTAGTAGTCGGGGCTGCAGTAGTAGTAGTCGGGGCTGCAGTAGTAGTAGTAGGGGCTTCAGTAGTAGTAGTTGTTGGGGCGGCAGTAGTAGTAGTAGTAGGGACTGCAGTAGTAGTAGTCGGGGCTGCAGTAGTAGTAGTTTGGGCGTCAGTAGTAGTAGTCGGGGCTGCAGTAGTAGTAGTAGGGGCTGCCGTAGTAGTAGTAGGAGCTGCAGTAGTAGTAGTCGCGGCTGCAGTAGTAGTAGTCGGGGCTGCTGCAGTAGTAGTAGTCGCGGCTGCAGTAGTAGTTGTTGGGGCTGCAGTAGTAGTAGTCGGGCCTGCAGTAGTAGTTGTCGGGGCTGCAGTAGTAGTAGTCGGGGCTGCAGTAGTAGTAGTCGGGGCTGCAGTAGTAGTAGTAGGGGCTTTAGTAGTAGTAGTTGTTGGGGCGGTAGTAGTAGTTGTTGGGGCGGCAGTAGTAGCAGTAGTAGGGACTGCAGTAGTAGTAGTCGGGGCTGCAGTTTTAGTAGTTGTTGGGGCGGCAGTAGTAGTAGTAGCGGCTGCAGTAGTAGTAGTAACCGGGGCTGCAGTAGTATTAGTCGGGGCTGCCGTAGTAGTAGTAGGAGCTGCAGTAGTAGTAGTCGCGGCTGCAGTAGTAGTAGTCGGGGCTGCTGCAGTAGTAGTAGTCTGGGCTGCAGTAGTAGTAGTCGCGGCTGCAGTAGTAGTTGTTGGGGCTGCAGTAGTAGTAGTTGGGGCTGCAGTAGTAGTAGTCGGGGCTGCAGTAGTTGTAGTCAGGGCTGGAGTAGTAGTTGTCAGGGCTACTGTAGTAGTTGTCGGGGCTGCAGTAGTAGTAGTTAGGGCTGCAGTAGTAGTAGTTGGGGCTGCAGTAGTAGTAGTCGGGGCTGCAGTAGTAGTAGTTGGGGCTGCAGTAGTAGTAGTCGGGGCTGCAGTAGTAGTAGTCGGGGCTGCAGTAGTAGTAGTCAGGGCTGAAGTAGTTGTAGTCGCGGCTGCAGTAGTAGTAGTTGGGGCTGCAGTAGTAGTTGTCAGGGCTACTGTAGTAGTTGTCGGGGCTGCAGTAGTAGTAGTTGGGGCTGCAGTAGTAGTAGTCGGGGCTGCAGTAGTTGTAGTCAGGGCTGGAGTAGTAGTTGTCAGGGCTACTGTAGTAGTTGTCGGGGCTGCAGTAGTAGTAGTTAGGGCTGCAGTAGTAGTAGTTGGGGCTGCAGTAGTAGTAGTCGGGGCTGCAGTAGTTGTAGTCAGGGCTGCAGTAGTAGTTGTCGGGGCTGCAGTAGTAGTAGTCGGGGCTGAAGTAGTAGTAGTTGGGGCTGCAGTAGTAGTAGTTGGGGCTGCAGTAGCAGTAGTTGGGGCTGCAGTAGTTGTAGTTGTTGGGGCTGCAGTAGTAGTAGTTGGGGCTGCAGTAGTAGTAGTAGGGGCTGCAGTAGTAGTAGTCGGGGCTGCAGTAGTAGTAGTTGGGGCTGCAGTAGTAGTAGTCGGGGCTGCAGTAGTAGTAGTCGGGGCTGCAGTAGTAGTTGTCTGGGCTGCAGTAGTAGTAGTTGGGGCTGCAGTAGTAGTTGTCGGTGCTGCAGTAGTAGTAGTCGGGGAAGCAGTAGTAGTAGTCGGGGAAGGAGTAGTAGTAGTTTGGGCTGCAGTAGTAGTTGTTGGGGCTGCATTAGTAGTTGTCGGGGCTGCAGTAGTAGTAGTTGTTGGGGCTGCAGTAGTAGTAGTCGGGGCTGCAGTAGTTGTAGTTGTTGGGGCTGCAGTAGTAGTAGTTGGGGCTGCAGTAGTTGTAGTCGGGGCTGCAGTAGTAGTAGTTGTTGGGGCTGCAGTAGTAGTAGTCAGGGCTGAAGTAGAAGTAGTTCGGGCTGCAGTAGGAGTAGTTGGGGCTGCAGTAGTTTTAGTCGGGGCTGAAGTAGTAGTAGTTGGGGCTGCAGTAGTAGTAGTCGGGGCTGCAGTAGTAGTAGTTGGGGCTGCAGTAGTAGTTGTCTGGGCTGCAGTAGTAGTAGTTGGGGCTGCAGTAGTTGTAGTCGGTGCTGCAGTAGTAGTTGTCGGGGCTGCAGTAGTAGTAGTTGGGGCTGCAGTAGTAGTAGTTGGGGCTGCAGTAGTTTTAGTCGGGGTTGCAGTAGTAGTAGTTGGGGCTGCAGTAGTAGTAGTTGGGGCTGCAGTAGTAGTTGTCTGGGCTGCAGTAGTAGTAGTCGGGGCTGCAGTAGTAGTAGTGGGGGCTGCAGTAGTTGTAGTCGGTGCTGCAGTAGTAGTTGTCGGGGCTGCAGTAGTTGAAGTCGGTGCTGCAGTAGTAGTTGTCGGGGCTGCAGTATTAGTGGTCGGGGCTGCAAAAGTAGTAGTTGGGGCTGCAGTAGTAGTAGTAACCGGGGCTGCAGTAGTAGTAGTTGGGGCTGCAGTAGTAGTAGTAGGGGCTGCAGTAGTAGTTTTCGGGGCTGCAGTAGTAGTAGTCAGGGCTACTGTAGTAGTAGTTGGGGTTGCAGTAGTAGTAGAAGGAGCTGCAGTAGTAGTAGTCGCGGCTGCAGTAGTAGTAGTTGGGGCTGCAGTAGTAGTAGTCGGGGCTGCAGTAGTAGTTATCGGGGCTGCAGTAGTAGTAGTCGGGGCTGAAGTAGTAGTAGTTGGGGCTGCAGTAGTAGTAGTTGGGGCTGCAGTAGTAGTAGTTGGGGCTGCCGTAGTTTTAGTTTTTGGGGCTGCAGTAGTAGTAGTTGGGGCTGCAGTAGTTGTAGTTGTTGGGGCTGCAGTAGTAGTAGTTGGGGCTGCAGTAGTAGTAGTTGGGGCTGCAGTAGTAGTAGTAACCGGGGCTGCAGTAGTAGTAGTTGGGGCTGCAGTAGTAGAAGTAGGGGCTGCAGTAGTAGTAGTTGGGAATGCAGTAGTAGTAGTAGGGGCTGCAGTAGTAGTAGTCGGGGCTGCAGTAGTAGTAGTGGGGGCTGCAGTAGTAGTAGTTAGGGCTGCAGTAGTAGTTGTCGGGGCTGCAGTAGCAGTAGTCGGGGCTGCAGTAGTAGTAGTCGGGGCTGCAGTAGTTCTAGTCGGGGCTGCAGTAGTAGTAGTCGGGGTTGCAGTAGTAGTAGAAGGAGCTGCAGTAGTAGTAGTCGCGGCTGTTTTAGTAGTAGTCGGGGTTGCAGTAGTAGTAGTTGGGGCTGCAGTAGTAGTAGTAGGGGCTGCAGTAGTAGTAGTACGGGCTGCAGTAGTAGTAGATTGGGCTGCAGTAGTAGTAGTTGGGGCTGCAGTAGTAGTAGTTGGGGCTGCAGTAGTAGTAGTTGGGGCTGCAGTAGTAGTAGTAACCGGGGCTGCAGTAGTAGTAGTTGGGACTGCATTAGTAGTAGTAGGGGCTGCAGTAGTAGTTTTCGGGGCTGCAGTAGTAGTAGTTGGGGCTGCAGTAGTAGTAGTCGGGGCTGCAGTAGTAGTTGTCGGTGCTGCAGTAATAGTTGTCAGGGCTGCAGTAGTAGTAGTTGGGGTTGCAGTAGTAGTAGTCGGGGCTGCAGTAGTTGTAGTCAGGGCTGAAGTAGTAGTAGTTGGGGCTGCAGTAGTAATAGTTGGGGCTGCAGTAGTTGTAGTTGTTGGGGCTGCAGTAGTAGTAGTTGGGGCTGAAGTAGTAGTAGTTGGGGCATAAGTAGTTCTACTTGTTTGGGCTGCAGTAGTAGTAGTTGGGGCTGCAGTAGTAGTAGTCAGGGCTGCAGTAGTAGTAGTTGGGGCTGCAGTAGTAGTAGTCAGGGCTGCAGTAGTAGTAGTAGGGGCTGCAGTAGTAGTAGTAGGGGCTGCAGTAGTAGTAGTCGGGGCTGCAGTAGTAGTAGTCGGGGCTGCAGTAGTAGTAGTAGTGGCTGCAGTAGTAGTAGTTGGGGCTGCAGTAGTTGTAGTCGCGGCTGCAGCAGTAGTAGTAGGGGCTGCAGTAGTAGTAGTTGGGGCTGCAGTAGTAGTAGTCGGGGCTGCAGTAGTGGTAGTTGGGGCTGCAGTAGTAGTAGTCAGGGCTGCAGTAGTAGTAGTAGGGGCTGCAGTAGTAGTAGTCGGGGCTGCAGTAGTAGTAGTCGGGGCTGCAGTAGTAGTAGTAGGGGCTGCAGTAGTAGTAGTTGGGGCTGCAGTAGTAGTAGTAGGGGCTGCAGTAGTTGTAGTCGCGGCTGCAGCAGTAGTAGTAGGGGCTGCAGTAGTAGTAGTTGGGGCTGCAGTAGTAGTAGTCGGGGCTGCAGTAGTAGTAGTTGGGGCTGCAGTAGTAGTTGTTGGGGCTGCAGTAGTAGTAGTTGGGGCTGCAGTAGTAGTAGTCGCGGCTGCAGTAGTAGTAGTTGGGGCTGCAGTAGTAGTAGTCAGGGCTGCAGTAGTAGTAGTCGGGGCTGCAGTAGTAGTTGTCGGGGCTGCAGTAGTTGTAGTTGTTGGGGCTACAGTAGTTGTAGTTGTTGGGGCTGAAGTAGTAGTAGTCGGGGCTGCAGTAGTAGTAGTCGGGGCTGCAGTAGTAGTAGTTGGGGCTGCAGTAGTAGTAGTTGGGGCTGCAGTAGTAGTAGTTGGGGCTGCAGTAGTAGTAGTAGGGGCTGCAGTAGTTGTAGTCGCGGCTGCAGTAGTAGTAGTAGGGGCTGCAGTAGTAGTAGTTGGGGCTGCAGTAGTAGTAGTCGGGGCTGCAGTAGTAGTAGTTGGGGCTGCAGTAGTAGTTGTTGGGGCTGCAGTAGTAGTAGTTGGGGCTGCAGTAGTAGTAGTTGGGGCTGCAGTAGTAGTAGTTGGGGCTGCAGTAGTAGTAGTTGGGGTTGCAGTAGTAGTAGAAGGAGCTGCAGTAGTAGTAGTCGCGGCTGCAGTAGTAGTAGTTGGGGCTGCAGTAGTAGTAGTCAGGGCTGCAGTAGTAGTAGTCAGGGCTGCAGTAGTAGTTGTCGGGGCTGCAGTAGTAGTAGTCGCGGCTGCAGTAGTAGTAGTTGGCGCTGCAGTAGTAGTAGTCAGGGCTGCAGTAGTAGTAGTCGGGGCTGCAGTAGTAGTTGTCGGGGCTGCAGTAGTTGTTGTCGGGGCTGCAGTAGTTGTAGTTGTTGGGGCTGAAGTAGTTGTAGTTGTTGGGGCTGCAGTAGTTGTAGTTGTCGGGGCTGCAGTACGAGTAGTAGGGGCTGCAGTAGTAGTAGTCAGGGATGCAGTAGTAGTAGTTGGGGCTGCAGTAGTAGTTGTCAGGGCTGCAGTAGTAGTAGTTTGGGCTGCAGTAGTAGTATTTCGGGCTGCAGTAGTTGTAGTTGTTGGGGCTGCAGTCGTAGTAGTTGGGGCTGCAGTAGTAGTAGTTGGGGCTGCATTAGTAGTAGTTGGGGCTGCAGTAGTAGTAGTTGGGGCTGCAGTAGTAGTAGTTGGGGCTGCAGTAGTAGTAGTTGGGGCTGCAGTAGTAGTTGTCGGGGCTGCAGTAGTTGTAGTTGTTGGGGCTGAAGTAGTTGTAGTTGTTGGGGCTGCAGTAGTTGTAGTTGTCGGGGCTGCAGTACGAGTAGTAGGGGCTGCAGTAGTAGTAGTCAGGGATGCAGTAGTAGTAGTTGGGGCTGCAGTAGTAGTTGTCAGGGCTGCAGTAGTAGTAGTTTGGGCTGCAGTAGTAGTATTTCGGGCTTCAGTAGTTGTAGTTGTTGGGGCTGCAGTCGTAGTAGTTGGGGCTGCAGTAGTAGTAGTTGGGGCTGCATTAGTAGTAGTTGGGGCTGCAGTAGTAGTAGTTGGGGCTGCAGTAGTAGTAGTTGGGGCTGCAGTAGTAGTAGTTGGGGCTGCAGTAGTAGTAGTAGGGGCTGCAGTAGTTGTAGTTGCGGCTGCAGTAGTAGTAGTAGGGGCTGCAGTAGTAGTAGTTGGGGCTGCAGTAGTAGTAGTTGGGGCTGCAGTAGTAGTAGTTGGGGCTGCAGTAGTAGTAGTAGGGGCTGCAGTAGTAGTAGTTGGGGCTGCAGTAGTAGTAGTTGGGGCTGCAGTAGTAGTAGTAGGGGCTGCAGTAGTTGTAGTCGCGGCTGCAGTAGTAGTAGTTGGGGCTGCAGTAGTAGTTGTTGGGGCTGCAGTAGTAGTAGTTGGGGCTGCAGTAGTAGTAGTTGGGGCTGCAGTAGTAGTAGTAGGGGCTGCAGTAGTTGTAGTCGCGGCTGCAGTAGTAGTAGTCGGGGCTGCAGTAGTAGTAGTTGGGGCTGCAGTAGTAGTTGTTGGGGCTGCAGTAGTAGTAGTCGGGGCTGCAGTAGTAGTAGTCGGGGCTGCAGTAGTAGTAGTCGGGGCTGCAGTAGTAGTTGTTGGGGCTGCAGTAGTAGTAGTCGGGGCTGCAGTAGTAGTTGTTGGGGCTGCAGTAGTAGTAGTTAGGGCTGCAGTAGTAGTTGTTGGGGCTGCAGTAGTAGTAGTTGGGGCTGCAGTAGTAGTTGTTGGGGCTTCAGTAGTAGTAGTCGGGGCTGCAGTAGTAGTAGTTGGGGCTGAAGTAGTAGTAGTCAGGGCCACTGTAGTAGTAGTTGGGGCTGCAGTAGTTGTAGTAGTTGGGGCTGTAGTAGTAGTAGTTGTTGGGGCTGCAGTAGTAGTAGTCGGGGCTGCAGTAGTAGTAGTCGGGGCTGCAGTAGTAGTAGTCGGGGCTGCAGTAGTAGTTGTCGGGGCTGCAGTAGTAGTAGTTGGGGCTGAAGTAGTAGTAGTCAGGGCCACTGTAGTAGTAGTTGGGGCTGCAGTAGTTGTAGTAGTTGGGGCTGTAGTAGTAGTAGTTGTTGGGGCTGCAGTAGTAGTAGTCGGGGCTGCAGTAGTAGTAGTCGGGGCTGCAGTAGTAGTAGTCGGGGCTGCAGTAGTAGTAGTTAGGGCTGCAGTAGTAGTTGTCGGGGCCGCAGTAGTAGTAGTCGGGGCTGCAGTAGTTGTAGTCGGGGCTGCAGTAGTAGTAGTTAGGGCTGCAGTAGTAGTTGTCGGGGCCGCAGTAGTTGTAGTCGGGGCTGCAGTAGTAGTAGTCAGGGCTGCAGTAGTAGTAGTAGTCGGGGCTGCAGTAGTAGTAGTCGGGGCTGCAGTAGTAGTAGTCGGGGCTGCAGTAGTAGTAGTTGGGGCTGAAGTAGTAGTAGTCAGGGCCACTGTAGTAGTAGTTGGGGCTGCAGTAGTTGTAGTAGTTGGGGCTGTAGTAGTAGTAGTTGTTGGGGCTGCAGTAGTAGTAGTCGGGGCTGCAGTAGTAGTAGTCGGGGCTGCAGTAGTAGTAGTCGGGTCTGCAGTAGTAGTAGTCGGGGCTGCAGTAGTAGTAGTTGGGGCTGCAGTAGTTGTAGTCGGGGCTGCAGTAGTAGTAGTCAGGGCTGCAGTAGTAGTAGTAGTCGGGGCTGCAGTAGTAGTAGTCGGGGCTGCAGTAGTAGTAGTCGGGGCTGCAGTAGTAGTAGTCAGGGCTGCAGTAGTAGTAGTCGGGGCTGCAGTAGTAGTAGTCGGGGCCGCAGTAGTAGTAGTTAGGGCTGCAGTAGTAGTTGTCGGGGCCGCAGTAGTTGTAGTCGGGGCTGCAGTAGTAGTAGTCGGGGCTGCAGTAGTAGTAGTCGGGGCTGCAGTAGTAGTAGTTGGGGCTGCAGTAGTTGTAGTCGGGGCTGCAGTAGTAGTAGTCAGGGCTGCAGTAGTAGTAGTAGTCGGGGCTGCAGTAGTAGTAGTCGGGGCTGCAGTAGTAGTAGTCGGGGCTGCAGTAGTAGTAGTCAGGGCTGCAGTAGTAGTAGTCGCGGCTGCAGTAGTTGTAGTCGGGGCTGCAGTAGTAGTTGTCGGGGCCGCAGTAGTTGTAGTCGGGGCTGCAGTAGTAGTAGTCGGGGCTGCAGTAGTAGTAGTCGGGGCTGCAGTAGTAGTTGTCGGGGCCGCAGTAGTTGTAGTCGGGGCTGCAGTAGTAGTAGTCGGGGCTGCAGTAGTAGTAGTCGGGGCTGCAGTAGTAGTAGTAGTCGGGTCTGCAGTAGTAGTAGTCGGGGCTGCAGTAGTAGTAGTCGGGGCTGCAGTAGTAGTAGTCGGGGCTGCAGTAGTTGTAGTCGGGGCTGCAGTAGTAGTAGTTAGGGCTGCAGCAGTTGTAGTTGGGGCTGCAGTAGTAGTATTCGGGGCTGCAGTAGTAGTAGTCGGGGCTGCAGTAGTTGTAGTCGGGGCTGCAGTAGTAGTAGTAGTCGGGTCTGCAGTAGTAGTAGTCGGGGCTGCAGTAGTAGTAGTCGGGGCTGCAGTTGTAGTAGTAGTCGGGTCTGCAGTAGTAGTAGTCGGGGCTGCAGTAGTAGTAGTCGGGGCTGCAGTAGTAGTAGTCGGGGCTGCAGTAGTTGTAGTCGGGGCTGCAATAGTAGTAATTGGGGCTGCAGTAGTAGTAGTAGTCGGGGCTGCAGTAGTAGTAGTCGGGGCTTCAGTAGTAGTAGTCGGGGCTGCAGTAGTAGTAGTCGGGGCTCCAGTAGTAGTAGTCGGGGCTCCAGTAGTAGTAGTCGGGGCTGCAGTAGTAGTAGTCGGGGCTGCAGTAGTAGTAGTTGGGGCTGCAGTAGTAGTAGTCGGGGCTGCAGTAGTAGTAGTCGGGGCTGCAGTAGTAGTAGTCGGGGCTGCAGTAGTAGTAGTCGGGGCTGCAGTAGTAGTAGTTGGGGCTGCAGTAGTAGTTGTTGGGGCTGCAGTAGTAGTAGTTGGGGCTGCAGTAGTAGTAGTTGGGGCTGCAGTAGTAGTAGTCGGGGCTGCAGTAGTAGTAGTCGGGGCTGCAGTAGTAGTAGTCGGGGCTGCAGTAGTAGTTGTTGGGGCTGCAGTAGTAGTAGTCGGGGCTGCAGTAGTAGTTGTTGGGGCTGCAGTAGTAGTAGTTAGGGCTGCAGTAGTAGTTGTTGGGGCTGCAGTAGTAGTTGTTGGGGCTTCAGTAGTAGTAGTCGGGGCTGCAGTAGTAGTAGTCGGTGCTGCAGTAGTAGTTGTCGGGGCTGCAGTAGTAGTAGTTGGGGCTGAGGTAGTAGTAGTCAGGGCCACTGTAGTAGTAGTTGGGGCTGCAGTAGTTGTAGTAGTTGGGGCTGTAGTAGTAGTAGTTGTTGGGGCTGCAGTAGTAGTAGTCGGGGCTGCAGTAGTAGTAGTCGGGGCTGCAGTAGTAGTAGTCGGGGCTGCAGTAGTAGTAGTTAGGGCTGCAGTAGTAGTTGTCGGGGCCGCAGTAGTAGTAGTCGGGGCTGCAGTAGTTGTAGTCGGGGCTGCAGTAGTAGTAGTTAGGGCTGCAGTAGTAGTTGTCGGGGCCGCAGTAGTTGTAGTCGGGGCTTCAGTAGTAGTAGTCGGGGCTGCAGTAGTAGTAGTCGGGGCTGCAGTAGTAGTAGTTGGGGCTGCAGTAGTTGTAGTCGGGGCTGCAGTAGTAGTAGTCAGGGCTGCAGTAGTAGTAGTAGTCGGGGCTGCAGTAGTAGTAGTCGGGGCTGCAGTAGTAGTAGTCGGGGCTGCAGTAGTAGTAGTCAGGGATGCAGTAGTAGTAGTAGTCGGGGCTGCAGTAGTTGTAGTCGGGGCTGCAGTAGTAGTTGTCGGGGCCGCAGTAGTTGTAGTCGGGGCTGCAGTAGTAGTAGTCGGGGCTGCAGTAGTAGTAGTCGGGGCTGCAGTAGTAGTTGTCGGGGCCGCAGTAGTAGTAGTCGGGGCTGCAGTAGTAGTAGTCGGGGCTGCAGTAGTAGTAGTCGGGGCTGCAGTAGTAGTAGTAGTCGGGTCTGCAGTAGTAGTAGTCGGGGCTGCAGTAGTAGTAGTCGGGGCTGCAGTTGTAGTAGTAGTCGGGTCTGCAGTAGTAGTAGTCGGGGCTGCAGTAGTAGTAGTCGGGGCTGCAGTAGTAGTAGTCGGGGCTGCAGTAGTAGTAGTTAGGGCTGCAGCAGTTGTAGTTGGGGCTGCAGTAGTAGTATTCGGGGCTGCAGTAGTAGTAGTCGGGGCTGCAGTAGTTGTAGTCGGGGCTGCAGTAGTAGTAGTAGTCGGGTCTGCAGTAGTAGTAGTCGGGGCTGCAGTAGTAGTAGTCGGGGCTGCAGTTGTAGTAGTAGTCGGGTCTGCAGTAGTAGTAGTCGGGGCTGCAGTAGTAGTAGTCGGGGCTGCAGTAGTAGTAGTCGGGGCTGCAGTAGTTGTAGTCGGGGCTGCAATAGTAGTAATTGGGGCTGCAGTAGTAGTAGTAGTCGGGGCTGCAGTAGTAGTAGTCGGGGCTCCAGTAGTAGTAGTCGGGGCTCCAGTAGTAGTAGTCGGGGCTGCAGTAGTAGTAGTCGGGGCTCCAGTAGTAGTAGTCGAGGCTCCAGTAGTAGTAGTCGGGGCTGCAGTAGTAGTAGTCGGGGCTGCAGTAGTAGTAGTTGGGGCTGCAGTAGTAGTAGTCGGGGCTGCAGTAGTAGTAGTCGGGGCTGCAGTAGTAGTAGTCGGGGCTGCAGTAGTAGTTCCTTGAATGTTACAATTAGCTGTGTTGCAGCAGGAGGTCGGTCCAGTCACAGTTCCATATTGGGCCAGTAGGGGGAGTGTGGCCAGAGCCGAGGAGGCGGGGCAGATGTTGTCCGACACACAGCCGTGAACTGGGAGATTGGTTGACGAAGTTGTAGTTGCTGAAAAACACATAATTTGGTTCTTCTCATGACGTTCCATGTTCATAACTCGGGATCTTGTTCAAATGTTTCTCTTGTAGAGGTTTTTCTTTCATACTTGAATATTCGGGGTAAACGCTTACAATAGGCATTTGTATTTACAGTAGGTTCATAAAGAAATATTTTCAACTGATATAAGACAGACCTGTAGTTTGGAAGCAGCGGTTCTCCAGAGCGTTACACGACACGGCAGTAGAACATGGGCCGGTCTGAGGGTCACATCTGAGGCACTGCAGCGTGCCAGATCCAGGGGCCGCGGGCACTGAAACACACATTAACATTAGAGGGTTTTTCCATCGTGACCCAAATTGAAGTCGTGTATTTCATGTTTATTTTCTACTCACAAACTGGTTCTTTTTTGTTGCAGTTTGTTCCGGTGCAACATGTGGCCTGAGCGAGCACTTGATACTCCCCAGTGTTCATGGAGTAAGTCTCGACGCCGTCACTCGGACACAGGGAGGCGTCCGCACATTGCTTAACTATTTGGGTAGAAGTTGCTGATCCAGAAACTGAAAAGAAATACAGTTTGGAAATGACCCAAAACATATTATACACATATATTTCATAAATAGAAAAATGTCAATTTTTACCCTGTATCGTTAGCACAATACAGCGAGTCACAGTTGTATCACAGGTTTGGGGGTTCGATTGGGCACATAATGGATCGTTGGGGTCTGTACAAGTGTCACAGTTGATTGCATAACCTGTTGAGACACAAATAAAGACTTTATACATTTCCGCTTCTCTTTCTAACCAAAGTGTCTTCACATTTCGGTGCATAATTTCCCCCGATGTCTTGGGCCCTGGTAATAGAGTCTCTCCAAGCACAAAACACAAACCCAACATTTTGGAGACGTAATTCCGACAGGTACGAAACACAAATGCACATCTTATTTCACCTTGTATATCCCAGTGTGAGTCTGTGTGGTGTAAATCTGACCTGAGCTGCAGAAAGCCAGCGTCGCCGCCAAACACACCAGAGTCTTCATCTTCGTCTTCATTTCTCTGCTGCTTCTGTTTCCCGTGGATCCACTGTGGTTCCACTCACTCCTGTAGTTTATAAAGGCTGGAGCTTTGCCTGGGCCGTGGCTGTGATTCCGGTTTAGTCTTTTGTCATATGTAAATTCATATCCAGAGAATGCATCACGCCCTCTGCAGCAGATCAAGGTGAGACTCAACAAAGCTTGGGCCATCACGATCTGCGTGTGAGACGATAGATAAATAAACCTACTTGGAATGAGGAACTGGGTGTTTGAAGTGTCCGGAGACGTTGAACTTTGTTCAGAGGTTAAAGCATGTGTAGTTGTGTAGGCAGAAGTATTTCAGCAAAGACACATCACGAGCCACAATCAACTCTTTGTTCAATAAATGATCGATGGAAAATAAAAGTTTTTATTATCCTCTGTTCTGGGGGAGACGTGTTCTTTTTTTTTGGAGCTGTAATGTCTGAGCTGGAGAGGATCAAACACTTAACTCATTATTCCATCACTAAAGGTCTGGAATGATCCGTTATATCATGGGATATCATACCACTTCTATGCAGATGATTCCCAAGTCTCTCTTCTATTAAAAAATGGGAGTGTCTACTGAGCCGCGGCGCGCGGTCGATACGGCTGGGCTATTTGACCACACCGGGTTAGGGTCAGGGTTAAGGTTAGGGTTAGGGTTAGGGTTAGGGTTAGGGTCAGGGTTAAGGTTAGGGTTAGGGTTAGGGTTAGGGTCAGGGTTAAGGTTAGGGTTAGGGTCAGGGTTAAGGTTAGGGTTAGGGTCAGGGTTAAGGTTAGGGTTAGGGTTAGGGTTAAGGTTAGGGTTAGGGTCAGGGTTAAGGTTAGGGTTAGGGTTAGGGTTAGGGTTAGCCATGAGGATATATGGCCGTGCCGCGGCTCCTGAAACTGCTGGGTTATTTGACCGCGCCGCGGCTCTGCAGCCTCGGCCTAAAAAAGACTTGAATCAGAATTAGAAGTTACTATATTAAAATGGAAATACTTGGATTACAAAAGGCCCAGAATAACATCAAAGAATCAGAATAGGGTTTATTGCCATTTGTCCGTTTCATCATCACTACAAACACTAAATGGTCACATTTATATAGCGCTTTTCTACCGTCAAGGTACTCAAAGCGCTTTACATCAAGGAACCAGTCACTCATTCACTCACACATTCACACCCCAGATGTTCACAGACACTGGGGGGCGAGTTGGCTTAAGTGTCTTGCCCAAGGACACAATGGCAGTCTTCACATGAGGCAGCTGCAATCGCACCACCTGCGGGCCAGTGGATCTGACCGCTCTGACCGAGCGGGGTGTCGAACCGCCGACCTTTGGATCAGAAGACAAGCACTCTACCACTGAGCTACTGTTAGAAAACCTCGCAATCCATCCTTTGTTTTAAAATCAGAATTTAACACACAAACACGTAGTGTGTATGTATTATAACGACTAAACCATAAACATAATATTTACACCGTTTTTTGTGGTTGAACTTTGGTCTGTGCATGTGTGCAGTTTAATGCTGGGTAATGATAATTATTGGTTCCAAAGGGCAAACCTCATACCACAGTTTATGACTCAAGAAGCTACTTATGTAACTGGTTGGTACAAAAGTAAATTTAGCTCTGATTACAGGTTTGGGACACGACACACGCCCTTTAAGATTACCACTTTATGCTCCTCTTTGAAACTTAATTAATTACGCTGATGTTGGTTTCCAAGAAACGTCTCATTAAACGGCTCGTCTTTTACACATTTCTTCCCCTAGTTTTAGTTTGAACTGTTCTGTGTCCTTACGTGTTGTCGTTGCTGGAACATATAATTAACATTAACATAAGATTATTATGAGGTGAATTCAAACAGTTAAAACAATGCTTTGGTTGGTGGTTCCAGCCCAGCTCAAAAAACTGCAGGGCTGTATTTAGTCTTCTTACTTTATTAAAGTAAAAATGTTATTTTTCTGCACTTGCCTTTTCATTTCTATGGTTTGTATATTAATGGTTTTAGATTAAAGTTATAAACATAAAAATAAACTCCATTGTGTAAAGAGCCAAAAGAAAAGGCTTGCGTGTAGTTCTTAATTGCATAGAAACTGTTGGGTGGATATAATACACATTGTGATTACATGATTATTATTCATATTCATGGTAATTACAGGTTAGCGTGTGCGTCACGTCGCGTCACACCTGCCATGGCCTGATCTAACTGAAGCGTGTCTTCTTCACCCGAGGTTCTCCCCCAGGTTTCTACTTCCTCCCAAAGGGTTCTTGTAGGTCTAAGGTCACGGGACGCTGGGACATTTGCTAAATATGAACATTGTTGAGTCTGTTTTTCACTGTCACCCTTCGAGGAAACTGCTGCTGTGATTTCTGGCATTACAAAAAATCTTTATTTACACTTTATTTTGTGCAAATACATTTGGATGATTAATATTATTATTATTTTACATTTAAAATATGTAGTCCTGTGTCAGTGTAATCCCTCACTCGTCCAGGAGTGTTACATTGTAGAAAAAGGTTCAGTTGTAGTCATCTGGACATCTGGAAACTAGACGTTTCGACTCTCATCCAAGAGTCATTGTCAATAAGTATAAATATAAATATAGTATAAATATCTGAGTTCCCGGCCTAAATTCACTTATTGACAATGACTCGTGGATGAGAGTCGAAACGTCTATGTAGTCCTGTGTTTGCATTGGTGAGAAAAGGAGAATGAAGCAAGCGGTACTGTTGAGATGTGCTCTTAGTGTCCACCCGTGTTTTATTGATTGCTGTTGACAGCCAATGACATGGCGTTTATGTTGTCACGTGGTTGACTGAGATTATGAATGGCCTGCACCTGTGATCAATAACGGATGTGTGCCCGTGTGGATAGCGGTCATCACACAAAAACAAATTGAACGTTTACTGCTGTGTTTTTAATGCTCATGTGGAACGCTGTGCTAAAAGGACCCTGCAAACAGGAACCTTTGGCACTGTGGTTCCGCACCCTCTGGTTATCTAGAGCGGAACAACTTCCTGTTGCCCTCAGATGTAACCTGGGAAAGGACACGAGTGCACGTGTTTTTATTTCTTCTCATCTGACTTCTGTTTCACAGAAAATTCTCTTGGTTATCGTGGTCGGGACTCGTCACAAACTGTGGGGGCTCGTCCGGGATCTCTCCTCCTCAAATGTCGAGGGCAGATCCAGAGTTACCAGAACCACGACACAGCAGTGACCAGACCGCCAGCCGGTGGGTCTCCAGGAGGAAGATCAAGGTAGAAGGGATCTTTGCTTCAACGTGGAACCGCACTGCTGTGAGGGAAGAGCAGCGTACTCGAGTCACTACGGAGCTACTACACAAACAAAAACGCATACAACAATACAATGTCATCACCAAGGAAGGAATTGATCTGGAGTATCAGGGGGCGCTTGTTCCCACTCCCCAGCCTAGAGCTCTTCGAGTTGGCCAAGAACATAGCACAAGAAAATAAGGACACAGTACAGTTTGCTCAGGATGATAAGTACAGCTGCATGGACTATACCACCTCCTACCTGCAATCAACTGCACTGCTGCAACTAGAAGATGAGGGCATGAGTCAGCTGTTAACGCTGGATGATCTTTTAAACCAAATTATCCAGACAAGTGGCCTTGTTACGCATCCTGCTGACAGAAGTGAAGCACTAATCAACATGCCCAGCCCACACCCGTCTACGATGCCAGAACCAGCATCACCTGATGATCCACCAGGTATCCAACCAGATGTAATTGCAAACTCTGAAACACAGTCAATAGAGGGGTTGAGGAAAGCTTATGAGACACTGGATGAGAGATTGGGACTGTGTGAAACTGTTACACCCAGCCAGGGCAGTAACCCACAACTACATCTAAGGGCACAAGTCAGTCCAGAGAGACCTGTCACCCTGAAAGACCTCTCCTACTTGCCTCGCAGAGAATTCAAAGTGTTTGGAGGACAGATTGGAGACAACAGCGCCGAAATAAGTTACAACAGCCTCACAAAACAGATCAGTGTGGGGGTCAAAGAGGGATTTGCAGAAGCTGAAATTGTTAGAAGTGTTCTAAGAATCGTCAAACCTGGCATCTCCAGCGATATGCTCATGCTCAAAGATGACCTGTCTTTCCAGGAACTTCAGGGTTTTCTAAGATTCCATATTGGAGAAAAAGCAACAACTGAGATGTTCCAGGCGCTGATGTGTACTAGGCAAGCTGAACAAGAATCCCCTCAGCAGTTTTTGTATCGGATGATTGGACTCAAACAAAAGCTGATCTTTCAGTCAAAACAGGCCAACACAGACATTTGCTATGACCCAAGAACTGTCCAGGAAGTGTTCCTCCACATAATTTATCCAGGCCTGGGAATCAAGTATACAGACCTGCGACAGAGACTAAGACCTCTCACCTAAAACAACAATGTCGCCGATGAAAAGCTTCTTAATGAGGTCACAAAGATAATCAGCGATGAAAATGAGCACCAGCAAATATTAGGCCAAGTAGCCCACCAGAAGACGACACACGCTCGAAGTGCTGTGGTCGAAACTAATGACAATGTAGCTAAAGAGCAACAAACTTTAGAAATAATGAGCCAATTTGCGGCCCAAGTAGACTTTAACCAACATGGTGGCCAGTCTAATGGAACAGAAAGAAGCACAACCCGACTACTCCCCCCCACAACCACCACTAACCCTACTTTTTCAACCTCCAACAAACCACCCTAAACCTCCTCAAAAGAATATGTTCCGCTGTCCAAAGTGCCCTGAACAGAACTTGCAGGATTGTAGTCATTGCTTTGTGTGTAGTGAGTCAGGACACAGAACTGTGAGATGCCTAAAGCAGACCAAGGTTCAGGGAAACTGGAATTGGTCTCTGTCTAGGGACAGCCAGAGCCACCGTCCCACCCAGTCAAGCCCACTCCTGCAGAACCCTCAGCGCAGCGCACCAGACATCACAGTAAGCTGACAAGAAAACGAGAGACCAAAGAAAACAAAGCGTCTCCTATTGCCAAAGTCAGGAAGAGTTTATTCAAATGTCTGATGGGTGGTTATCCTGTGACCGCATCATTTTACTCAGGTTCAAAAATGAGCATGGTTGACAGACAGTGGGTCAAAAGATACATCCCAAACTATGAAGTGAGGTCACTCCAAGAGCTGCTAATTGACGATCTTGAGGTTTACACAGTTAATGGCCAAGCAGTACCTTAGGTGGGTTGTGGGTTGGGCTCACAGTGACTCTAGCTGGTCACGAAGACCCCAACCTCACTGTACAAGCCCCATTCCAAGTCAGTAAACTGTCACTCCCTCAATCTCTAGTGGGAGCTAATGTTCTTGGAACTATCCTCCAAATACAAGAGTCAGATGAAGAAGCCAATGCTTTACTGTACGGTCTCCTACGCAGAGCATTTGGAATGGATGAAGAACAGGTAGTGGCCATGGTTAAAACCTGTTACCATCCACCTATTTGGCCCTGTGCACAATGGTTGGACCCAAATGGCATTGCTTATTAAAAGAGGATCTTACAGCCCATATGCAAGTGTGATGCATCATTAGAAAGCTTAGGCCTTCTAGTTTCTGCAGATGTGCACATGAACACTGTCAGGGCTTCAGAACTTACACTACAGAGGCCCAAACACAAACAAAACATCCTTTTTTTAGTCTTGCCTGAATATTGTCAATTTGTAATGGTCCTGAGCATGACATATTTCATTGTGTGTTTATGCTGTTCACTGTACATGATGTTTATCTTGTTGACAACAACTGTGTAAAGATTCAGATCTCTAGGAACAGGCATTTTGGTGCTGTTGACCTTTTTGTATCAAAAAGTATATTCAGAACAAGTGATCCAAATATGTGCCAACTGTGCCAAACTGTTTTATTACAATTTTAGCTCCTCTATGATCATAAAACATACATTTTGATGTTTTGTAGGCCAACAATACCTATTATAATTGCTAAAAACAATGAATGTGAAAATGTGTAAATATGAGTTTACCCATGAATTTCCCATATAGAGGTGAAAAAATATATATATTTATTTTTATTTTTGTATTGGTATAATTATACATATATTTAACAAAATGCGCTTCCAAAAGGCTAATAAAATCAGAAAACGTCACCAAATGCCAAAAAATCTAGGCTCTGACAGCTTTACGCACGTGAACAGATGATTCTGTGTTAATAAACCCTTAGTCCCGCCCCGCATTCTAAAGCTATTCTTATTGGCTAGAATAATATGTCAATCAAAGTCTGATACGTGACCGCATGCGTGCGGTATGTGGCTAAAATGGAACAATGGAACTATGTGTGTCGGAAGCGGCACTTTTTTTTTTTTTGCGGCGGCTGTCAAAAACAAACCCATGGACAGAAAATATCGTGGATGTTCTCATTCTGTAGGTAATAGTCTGAAGAAAAGATTGATGCCAAACACCATCTTATAAGTCAAACAGGTCATTTGTTATGGACGGAAAAATTCGCCGGACGAGCCTTAATCCTGAATATCGTCAGAGAAGAAAACTTTGTTTACTTGACAATATCTTGAAATCGGAAAACTTCAGGAAAAATACAAGTGGATATTGTTGTTCTATGGATCCTTACGAACAGACTGAGACAAGGATGTACAGAATTAAAGCCGTTTCCTCCGTCATAAACAGCAAACAGGACATGCGTTTGTAAAAGTTGAGACTTTCTCACAAACTATTGGCAATTGCTTCTTGGGGCAAATTATTCAATGTAAATCAATGACATATTCGTTTTGTTGAGAAAATAACCATTAATTCTGTACATTCTTGTACTCAGTCTGTCCGTAAGGAATCATTGAAAAACAATATCCACTTGTATTTTTCCTGAAGTTTTCCGATTTCAAGATATTGTCAAGTAAACAAAGTTTTCTTCGTTGACGATATTCAGAGAATGCGTTCGTCCGGCGCATTTCTCCGTCCATAACAAATGACCTGTTTGACTTATAAGATGGTGTTTGGCATCGATCCTCAGACTCTTACCTACAGAATGAGACCATCCACGGATTTGTTCTCTACAGCCTCCGGAGGAAAAAATGTGCCGCTTCCGAAGCGCGCGTCCATCTTTGTTTTTAGCCCTTAGCTACTGCTAACATTCACGTAGGAGACTTTGATTGACATATTCTAGCCAATAAGAATAGCTTTCGAATGGTAGGCGGGACAAAGGCCTTATTCACACAGAATTCTCCCTGTTCTCGTGCGTAAGGCTGTCAGAGCCTAGATATTTCTGCATTTTGAGACTAAATTTTACGCATCACGTTTTCTGATTTTATTAGCCTTTTTTTCACCTCTATATGGGAAATTCATGGGTAAACTCATATTTACACATTTTCACATTCATTGCTTTTAGCAGTTATAATAGGTATTAGTGGCCTACAAAACATCAAAATGTATGTTTTATGATCATAGAGGAGCTAAAATTGTAATAAAACAGTTTGGCACAGTTGGCACATATTTGGATCACTTGTTCCGAACATACTTTTTGATACAAAAAGGTCAACAGCACCAAAATGCCTGTTCCTAGAGATCTGAAACTTTACACAGTTGTTGTCAACAAGATACACAGCATGTGCAGTGAACAACATAAACACACAATGAAGTATGTCATGCTCAGGACCATTACAAATTGACAATATTCAGGCGAGACTAAAAAAGGATGTTTTGTTTATGTTTGGGCTTCTGTAGTGTAAGTTATGAAGCCCTGACAGTGTTTATGTGCACATCTACAGAAACTAGAAGGCCTAAGCTTTCTAATGATGCATCACACTTTCATGTGGGCTGTAAGATGCTCTTTTAATAAGCAATGCCATTTGGGTCCAACCATTGTGCACAGGGCCAAATAGGTGGATGGTAACAGGTTAAGAGTGTGGGAGAAGGACTCCTAGAGATTAACAACTCTCAAAGACCTTTTGTCAAGATCCCCATTTCAAACCACTCAAAACACGAGACGATCCTGCCAAAGAAAACAGCCCTCGGTACCATCCAGCATATCGCTAAGATTATTGAGACAGACAGAAAACTCAGTCCGTACAGACCACAGTCGCATCACTTGAGGTTGACAAAGCCACCACTCCTCGTGATTCATCGGCTGAGTCCTCGTTGCCCCAAGTAGACCTTAGTCACTTAAGTCCAGACCGGCAAAAGTCAATTGAAAAGGTGTTGAGGGAAGAGTGTGCGGCGTTCTTCCGTGACAGTACAGACATAGGCTGTATTCCTTCTCTGCAAATGGAAATCCAACTCAAAGATGATACACCAGTCCAGAGGGCCTATGCCTCCATCCCAAAGCCTCTTTACAGGGAGGTAAAGGAGTATATACAAGAATTGTCAAGGGTTGGATTGTAAAATCAAAGTCGCCCTATGCAGCCCCTGTCATCTGTGTGAGGAAGAAGGACGAATCTTTACGTTTGTGTGTTGATTATTGCCTTCTAAACAACAAAACTATACCAGACAGACACCCGCTTCCCCGGAACCAGGATCTCACAGACTCCCTCGGAGGTTACAACTGGTTTTCGATCTTGAACAAGGGTAAAGCCTACAATCAAGGTTTCATCGCAGAAGGCTCAAGGTACCTGAAAGCATTTACAACTCCGTGGGGCCTCTATGAATGGGTGAGGATGCCCTTCGGGCTGTCAAATGCGCCAGCCGCCTTTCAATGGAGCATGGAAGAGATGCTTGAAAGCGGCTCGAGAGCGATTCTATTGATTGGCCTTTCATGAAGAGAGATATTGAGGAGTATGTCACAAGGAAGTGTCTATGCATAAAGCAAAAGAAACCAGCTACACGCGAGAGAGAACCATCCATCCATCCATTTTCTACCGCTTGTTCCCTTTCGGGGTCGCGGGTGACTGGAGCCTATCCCAGTGACTTCGGGCCTTAGGCGGGTACAACCTGGACGAGAGAGAACCAATGGGCAGTTTAACATCTAGCTCCCCACTTGAGCTTGTTTGCATCGACTTCGAGTCTTACAAAGGTGGATTTGAATATAGTCTTGTAGTAGTGGACCATTTCACCAGGTTCGCACAAGCATATCCCACCAAAAATAAGGCAGCAAAGACAGCAGCGGACCCGCTTTTCAATGACTTCATTCCCAAATTCAGGTACCCCTCCAAGCTCCATCACGACCAGAGTTGCGAATTTGAGAACGAACTGTTCGGGTCACTCAGAGAACTTGCAGGTGTTGGTCACTCAAGAACTTCTCCCTATCACGCTCAATGTAATCCTGCTGAAAGACTGAATCGCACCCTGTTGCAAATGCTACGTGTATTGGGAGAGAAAGAGAAACAAAACTGGAAAGAACACCTGCCATGTCATCCATGCTTACAACAGCACTAAGCACGAGGCCACTGGTTTTTCTACGTATCTGTTGTATGGAAGACATCCTCGCCTCCCAGTGGACCTTCTCTTTGGTCTCATGACAGGAAACAATACTGAGACACCACAAGGATATGCTGAGAAATGGAGACAGAAAATGACAGAGGCATACCACATAGCAAATGCTAACAGCCAACACTCAAGCTCCAAAGGTAAAGCAAACTATGACAAAAGGTGCAAAGGAGTAACACTACAGATCGGAGACAGAGTACTTCAAAGGAATCCAAATGAAAGAGACCCTAACTAAGACCCTACTGGGAACCAACGATCTATATCGTGAGAGAGCAGGTGGGCGACAACCCCGTCTACAAAGTTAGTCCAGACACAGGAGGCCGTCCCATCCGTACTCTGCTCAGGTACTTGCTGTTACAAGTGAACATTGTTCAAAGTCAAGCTACCAAGCCAAAGAGAAACAAAAAGTCCACAGAAAGACCTAAGACACCAGAACAGTCTCGCAGCCCAGAGGCAAGCGAGAGGAAGATGAGCTTCTCTATTGGTTTTGTGTGCCCAGATGTCTTCATCAGGACCAACGTCCAGTTTGCAGTGAGTTCCAAAGTGGACCTCGCCCACATCAAACCCAATCAGTAGAGAGATCTTACAGGCAACCTGAACCAGGAAGAGAGACAGAAGAGGGACTAGTAGTACTAGGAGAAGATGGACAAGACTCCGACCTACCCCAGCGTCACAATGAAGTGGACGTGTCTGTGCCCACTCCTGGCCCGGCAACACATCCCGAACCAGGAGTCACTTTTTGTTGTTAGGGAGGCGTGTGATGAACTCAAATATGTGTGACCACACTTTGTAGCATTTTTGAAACAATTCTTTATTTACACTTTATTTTGTGCAAATACATTTGGATAATTAAGATTATTATTATTTTACATTTAAAATATGTACTCCTGTGTTTGCATTGGTGAGAAAAGGAGAATGAAGCAAGCGGAACCTTTGGCACTGTGGTCGCGCACGCTCCGATTATCTAGAGCGGACCAACTTCCTGTTGCCCTCAGATGTAACCTGGGAAAGGACACGAGTGCACGTGTTTTTATTTCTTCTCAACTCACTTCTGCTTCACAGACAATTCTTTTTGTTATGGTGGTTGCCGCACCCGGGACCCGTAACACACACACACGTGTCAAAGCAGTCAATGTCGTGATTTAAAGGGAAGTATGTTGCTGCTCATGAAAATGAGGCAAATAAGAAGTATCTGAACAGAAATGAGGTGAAAAGTGAACCTGTGGAAATGAACCGTGCTTCATCTTAATTTGAGCAGTTCAGAGTCGTTTTAGCTGCTCGTTGCTTTCTTCACGGTTCGAACTGCAGCGAGTTCTGCGTCGATCACACGTTTGTATCCTCGATGGTTGTCGATGTTTTTATCTGGATTTATCGTTCTGTCCGTGTTTTACAACGAAACACAAATTGAAACTGAAGAAAAGTTCCACACAGACTGTGGCAGTGGCGTCTCTCGATGTCGCTCGCACAAAGATCTCGCAGACGATGAAGACTGTGGCGCCGGGTTCACCTCGTGCTCCTTAAATCCAACACAGTCTCCAAGATATTCACCCTCAACATCTGAAGCCGTTCATTTAAATAACTTTAAATAGCCAATGTTTTTTGTTACTGACTCTTATTATTTATTTGTTTCATTGCATCTCGGTTGTGAAAAAATATATATCTAATCTCAATATTTTGGTCACAGAAAATACATTTACCATTACTTTAAAGGTGCCATAACATGCTTTTTTTCACGTTTCGTAGTCTATCCTAAGTGTATAATTGATAATAATAAGGGTTGTGCAACACCCTTAACATAATAGTTAAGAAATATCACCCAGACCTTGGACCCCCTCACCAACCCGGAATAATGACGCATGCTCGCCCTTATGACGCGGTCTTGCCTCCACCCCCCGTCAGTTTGGAGATTGGAGGAAAGGAGATAGTCTGTACTATAGCTAAACACTGCGGGAATCAATCAAAAAAAACACTCTGGACATATATGAAGCACAAATAGCAATGTAAGAAGGTTAAAAGCTCTGAAAAGTCGATTTTGCATGTTATGGGACCTTTAAAGATCATCATTTCACTTAGAAACGCCGTAATAAAACGATAAGTAAAGCAGAGTTCATATCTGTTCTGTATATTCATGTTCATGAGTGGAAGGCGTGATTAAAGCTTTATATTTACTGTGGACTGCCACACTCTGGGCCTGCCACACTCTGGGCATGCCACACTCTGGGCCTGTCATACTCTGGGCCTGTCACACTCTGGGCCTGTCACACTCTGGGCCTGTCACACTCTGGGCCTGTCACACTCTAGGCCTGCCACACCCTGGGCCTGCCACTCTCTGGGCCTGCCACACCCTGGGCCTGCCACACTCTGGGCCTGCCATACTCTGGGCCTGTCACACTCTGGGCCTGCCATACTCTGGGCCTGCCATACTCTGGGCCTGTCACACTCTGGGCCTGCCACACCCTGGGCCTGCCACACTCTGGGTCTGCTCTGAGTCACACCTGCCACACTTCGAGCCACACGTGCCACACTCTGGGCCTGCCACACTCTGATCCATCCCTGCCACACTCTGGGCCACCCCTGCTGCACTCAGGGCCAGCCACACTCTGGGCCTGCCAAGCTCTGGACCTGCCGCTCTCCGTGGCCTGCCACACTCTGGACCTGCCGCACTCTGGGCCTGCCGCACTCTGGGCCTGCCGCAGTCTGGGCCTGCCGCAGTCTGGGCCTGCCGCAGTCTGGGCCTGCCGCAGTCTGGGCCTGCCGCAGTCTGGGCCTGCCGCAGTCTGGGCCTGCTGCACTCTGGGCCTGCCACACTCTTGACCTGCCACACTCTGCTATAGCACTGTGCTGATGGTGTCCAGGTCCTTGCTGGGCTGAGAGGTGCGTGTCCTGCTGGGGAGGGACATCAGGTACTCCAGGTGCCTGCGGGCGTCGTCCTGGTTGTGCCTCACGTAGTAGATGACACGCGATCACCATCGTGAACCATTTTGTCCAGGTTTCGAGACGTACACTGCACCACAGTCAGCCCCTTCCGCTCGACGCAGTGGCAGCTGACGGGACAGGCCCACGCTGGGACGGACATCCCAAAGAACAAGCTCCAGAGCAGAGACAGTAAGTGCTGCATCATCAGCAGAGCTCCGCCCCCACAGTCAGGCCGTCCTGGTGCGTCACTGACATGAGGGCATCTGCTTCAGGCTTCAATGTCAGAACTTTATTAAGAGCATCGTGTCCTCAGAATGTGCCACGTTTGTACCATCGGGTGTGTCTCCAGGTGTGGCCGGGTTCACCGCGTGGCCGGCTTCACCGCGTGGCCGCGCTCACGTGGCCGGGCTCCACCTTTAGGGGTGTTTCCCTCTTTGATCTTGGGGTCTCCAGTCCATACTCTGCACAGATGTTCCTGTACACTCTGCCAGCCACTTGGTGGCGCTCCATGTTCACTTTCTCTGCATCATCTTACAGCATGCAGTTATGTGCTGGTCTCAGGGGCCTCTCCTTGGCTCTGGTGCTCAGGGCCAGTGCAGCCACTTCCTTTATGTCCCGCTGTCCCATGCAGGGGATTCAAACCACCTTTTTATGTTGTCATTATGGGCTATTGTTTTTAGAATTTAATTCATTTTGGAATAAGCCTGTAATATAACATAATGTGGAAAAAGTGTGAATACTTTCCATAAACACTAAGTGTTCAGGGGCCACAGGGGGCCAGTCACAGGGGGACAGTCACAGGGGGACAGTCACAGGGGGACAGTCACAGGGGGACAGTCACAGGGGGACCGCTTGTTGATGAGCAGATGAGAGACAAGTGAGCAGAACAGCCTTGGAGCAGAGGGAGGAGCCATGGACACACCCAGCCAGCTCCAAATAAGGTAAGAAAGGGAGGAGCCTGTCTGTGATGTTCTCAGAGGCAAAAGCACAGAAGTATGTGATTTGTCCCTTTTACATTATCACTCTGCACCTGACAGCACCTGACAGCACATGACAGCACCTGACAGAACCTGACAGCACCTGACAGAACCTGACAGCGCCTGACAGCACCTGACAGCACCTGACAGAACCTGACAGCACCTGACAGAACCTGACAGCACCTGACAGCACCTGACAGAACCTGACAGCACCTGACAGCACCTGACAGCACCTGACAGCACCTGAGGTGAAGAGTAAACATAAAACTGAACTGTGTTGGAAATTAAGACGAGTCAGAGAAATAATATAGAAAAATCAATCATTGACACACTACTGAATATACATATTTATTTTTATTCATCATAATTTACAGCGGACTTTAAATTACATAAATATGTTTGATAAAACTTCCATTGAACATCTCTCTAAGAGGTAATTTTTAAATAAATAAATAGCAGTTAATTTCACTCTTCTTCTTGCCAGCCCTTCATATTATATAAATGGCAAGACATAACTTTATATTGACCTTCAAAAGTACATTCACCTTGTCCCCTGAGATGACCTGTCTGTGTACATGAATACATTACTATATTATACAGTTTCATAGTGATATATGCAATATGAGATAAAAGTGTTACAGAATAGAACCAGATCATTCAAGTACGTGTCGTTATTTAAAGCAAAAAAAAGGCAATGAGACCAAAGAACAAATGGAGTAAATGTAGTCGAGGGAAAGACGCAGCACTAGTAGTTGTTGTAGTTACTGTTGGTGCTGCAGTAGTAGTAGTTGTTGGTTCTGCAGTAGTAGTAGTTGGGGCTGCAGTAATAGTAGTTGTTGGGGCTGCAGTAGTTGTAGTAGTGGGGGCTGCAGTAGTAGTAGTTGGGGCTGTAGTAGTAGTAGTTGGGGCTGCAGTAATAGTAGTTGTTGGGGCTGCAGTAGTAGTAGTTGGGGCTGTAGTAGTAGTAGTTGGGGCTGCAGTAGTAGTAGTTGGGGCTGCAGTAATAGTAGTTGTTGGGGCTGCAGTAGTAGTAGTTGGGGCTGCAGTAGTAGTAGTTGGGGCTGCAGTAGTAGTAGTTGGGGCTGCAGTAATAGTAGTTGTTGGGGCTGCAGTAGTAGTAGTTGGGGCTGTAGTAGTAGTAGTTGTTGGAGCTGCAGTAGTAGTAGTTGGGGCTGCAGTAGTAGTAGTGGGGGCTGCAGTAGTAGTAGTTGGGGCTGCAGTAGTAGTAGTTGGGGCTGCAGTAGTAGTAGTTGGGGCTGCAGTAGTAGTAGTTGTTGGAGCTGCAGTAGTAGTAGTAGTGGGGGCTGCAGTAGTAGTAGTTGGGGCTGCAGTAGTAGTAGTTGTTGGAGCTGCAGTAGTAGTAGTGGGGGCTGCAGTAGTAGTAGTTGGGGCTCTAGTAGTAGTAGTTGTTGGGGCTGTAGTATTAGTAGTTGGGGCTGCAGTAGTAGTAGTGGGGGCTGCAGTAGTAGTAGTTGGGGCTGCAGTAGTAGTAGTTGGGGCTCTAGTAGTAGTAGTTGTTGGGGCTGCAGTAGTAGTAGTTGGGGCTGCAGTAGTAGTAGTTGGGGCTCTAGTAGTAGTAGTTGTTGGGGCTGCATTAGTAGTAGTTGGGGCTGTAGTAGTAGTAGTGGGGGCTGCAGTAGTAGTAGTTGGGGCTGTAGTAGTAGTAGTTGGGGCTGCAGTAATAGTAGTTGGGGCTGTAGTAGTAGTAGTTGTTGGGGCTGCAGTAGTAGTAGTTGGGGCTGCAGTAGTAGTAGTAGTGGGTGCTGCAGTAGTAGTAGTTGGGGCTGCAGTAGTAGTAGTTGTTGGGGCTGCAGTAGTAGTAGTTGGGGCTGCAGCAGTAGTAGTAGTAGTGGGTGCTGCAGTAGTAGTAGTTGGGGCTGTAGTAGTAGTAGTTGTTGGGGCTGCAGTAGTAGTAGTTGGGGCTTTAGTAGTAGTAGTTGGGGCTGCAGTAGTAGTAGTTGTTGGGGCTGCAGTAGTAGTAGTTGGGGCTGCAGTAGTAGTAGTAGTTGGGGCTGCAGTAGTAGTAGTTGGGGCTGCAGTAGTAGTAGTCGGGGCTGCAGTAGTAGTAGTCGGGGCTGCAGTAGTAGTAGTTGGGGCTGTAGTAGTAGTAGTTGTTGGGGCTGCAGTAGTAGTAGTTGGGGCTGTAGTAGTAGTAGTCGGGGCTGCAGTAGTAGTAGTTGGGGCTGCAGTAGTAGTAGTGGGGGCTGCAGTAGTAGTAGTCGGGGCTGTAGTATTAGTAGTTGGGGCTGCAGTAGTAGTAGTTGGGGCTGCAGTAGTAGTAGTGGGGGCTGCAGTAGTAGTAGTTGGGGCTGCAGTAATAGTAGTCGGGGCTGCAGTAGTAGTAGTCGGGGCTGCAGTAGTAGTAGTGGGGGCTGCAGTAGTAGTAGTTGGGGCTGCAGTGGTAGTAGTTGGGGCTGCAGTAGTAGTAGTTGTTGGAGCTGCAGTAGTAGTAGTAGTGGGGGCTGCAGTAGTAGTAGTGGGGGCTGCAGTAGTAGTAGTTGGGGCTGCAGTAGTAGTAGTTGGGGCTGCAGTAGTAGTTGTTGGTTCTGCAGTAGTAGTAGTTGGGGCTGTAGTAGTAGTAGTTGGGGCTGCAGTAATAGTAGTTGGGGCTGTAGTAGTAGTAGTGGGGGCTGCAGTAGTAGTAGTTGGGGCTGCAGTAGTAGTAGTTGGGGCTGTAGTAGTAGTAGTTGGGGCTGCAGTAATAGTAGTTGGGGCTGTAGTAGTAGTAGTGGGGGCTGCAGTAGTAGTAGTTGGGGCTGCAGTAGTAGTAGTTGTTGGAGCTGCAGTAGTAGTAGTCGGGGCTGCAGAAGTAGTAGTTGGGACTGCAGTAGTAGTAGTCGGGGCTGCAGTACTAGTAGTTGGGGCTGCAGTAGTAGTAGTTGGGGCTGCAGTAGTAGTTGTTGGTTCTGCAGTAGTAGTAGTTGTGGCTGTAGTAGTAGTAGTGGGGGCTGCAGTAGTAGTAGTTGGGGCTGCAGTAGTAGTAGTTGTTGGAGCTGCAGTAGTAGTAGTGGGGGCTGCAGTAGTTGTAGTTGGGGCTGCAGTAGTAGTTGTTGGTTCTGCAGTAGTAGTAGTTGGGGCTGTAGTAGTAGTAGTGGGGGCTGTAGTAGTAGTAGTTGGGGCAGTAGTAGTAGTAGTTTTTGGAGCTGCAGTAGTAGTAGTCGGGGCTGCAGTAGTAGTAGTTGGGGCTGCAGAAGTAGTAGTTGGGACTGCAGTAGTAGTAGTCGGGGCTGCAGTAGTAGTTGTTGGGGCAGCAGTTGTAGTAGTCGGGGCTGAAGTAGTAGTAGTTGGGGCTGCAGTAGTAGTAGTCGTGGCTGCAGTAGTAGTAGTCGGGGCTGTAGTAGTAGTAGTTGGGGCTGCAGTAGTAGTAGTCGGGGCTGCAGTAGTAGTAGTCCGGGCTGCAGTAGTAGTAGTTTTTGGGGCTGCAGTAGTAGTAGTTGGGGCTGTAGTAGTAGTAGTTGGGGCTGCAGTAGTAGTAGTTGGGGCTACAGTAGTAGTAGTTGGGGCTGCAGTAGTAGTAGTCGGGGCTGCAGTAGTAGTTGTTGGGGCTGCAGTAGTAGTAGTCGGGGCTGCAGTAGTAGTAGTTGGGGCTGTAGTAGTAGTAGTTGTTGGGGCTGCAGTAGTAGTAGTTGGGGCTGTAGTGGTAGTAGTAGTCGGGGCTGCAGTAGTAGTTGTTGGGGCTGCAGTAGTAGTAGTCGGGGCTGCAGTAGTAGTAGTTGGGGCTGCAGTAGTAGTAGTCGGGGCTGCAGTAGTAGTAGTTGGGGCTGCAGTAGTAGTAGTGGGGGCTGCAGTAGTAGTAGTTGGGGCTGCAGTAGTAGTAGTGGGGGCTGCAGTAGTAGTAGTTGGGGCTGCAGTAGTAGTAGTTGTTGGGGCTGCAGTAGTAGTAGTTGGGGCTGCAGTAGTAGTAGTCGGGGCTGCAGTAGTAGTAGTAGTTGGGGCTGCAGTAGTAGTAGTGGGGGCTGCAGTGGTAGTAGTTGGGGCTGCAGTAGTAGTAGTTGGGGCTGCAGTAGTAGTAGTTGTTGGGGCTGCAGTAGTAGTAGTTGGGGCTGTAGTAGTAGTAGTTGTTGGAGCTGCAGTAGTAGTAGTAGTAAGGGCTGCAGTAGTAGTAGTTGGGGCTGCAGTAGTAGTTGTTGGGGCTGCAGTAGTAGTAGTTGGGGCTGCAGTAGTAGTAGTTGGGGCTGTAGTAGTAGTAGTGGGGGCTGCAGTAGTAGTAGTTGGGGCTGCAGAAGTAGTAGTTGGGACTGCAGTAGTAGTAGTCGGGGCTGCAGTAGTAGTAGTTGGGGCTCTAGTAGTAGTAGTTGTTGGGGCTGCAGTAGTAGTAGTTGGGGCTGTAGTAGTAGTAGTGGGGGGTGCAGTAGTAGTAGTTGGGGCTGCAGTAGTAGTAGTTGGGGCTGTAGTATTAGTAGTTGGGGCTGCAGTAGTAGTAGTTGGGGCTGCAGTAGTAGTAGTTGGGGCTACAGTAGTAGTAGTTAGGGCTGTAGTAGTAGTAGTGGGGGCTGCAGTAGTAGTAGTTGGGGCTGCAGTAATAGTAGTCGGGGCTGCAGTAGTAGTAGTCGGGGCTGCAGTAGTAGTAGTTGGGGCTGTAGTAGTAGTAGTTGGGGCTGCAGTAGTAGTAGTGGGGGCTGCAGTAGTAGTAGTTGGGGCTGCAGTAGTAGTAGTTGGGGCTGCAGTAGTAGTAGTTGTTGGGGATGCAGTAGTAGTAGTTGGGGCTGCAGTAGTAGTAGTTGTTGGGGCTGCAGTAGTAGTAGTTGGGGCTGTAGTAGTAGTAATCGGAGCTGCAGTATTAGTAGTTGGGGCTGTAGTAGTAGTAGTTGGGGCTGTAGTAGTAGTAATAGTTGGGGCTGCAGTAGTAGTAGTTGGGGCTGCAGTAGTAGTAGTTGGGGCTCTAGTAGTAGTTGTTGTTGGGGCTGCAGTAGTAGTAGTCGGGGCTGCAGTAGTAGTAGTTGGGGCTGCAGTAGTAGTAGTTTGGGCTGCAGTAGTAGTAGTTGAGGCTGTAGTAGTAGTAGTGGGGGCTGCAGTAGTAGTAGTTGGGGTTGCAGTAGTAGTTGTTGGTTCTGCAGTAGTAGTAGTTGGGACTGTAGTAGTAGTAGTGGGGGGTGCAGTAGTAGTAGTTGTTGGGGCTGCAGTAGTAGTAGTTGGGGCTGTAGTAGTAGTAGTGGGGGCTGCAGTAGTAGTAGTTGGGGCTGCAGTAGTAGTAGTTGGGACTGCAGTAGTAGTAGTCGGGGCTGCAGTAGTAGTAGTCGGGGCTGCAGTAGTAGTAGTTGGGGCTGTAGTAGTAGTAGTTGGGGCTGCAGTAGTAGTAGTTGGGGCTGCAGTAGTAGTAGTTGGGACTGATGTAGTAGTAGTTGTGGCTGTAGTAGTAGTAGTCGGGGCTGCAGTAGTAGTAGTCGGGGCTGCAGTAGTAGTAGATGGGGCTGTAGTAGTAGTAATTGGGGCTACAGTAGTAGTAGTTGGGGCTGCAGTAGTAGTAGTTGGGGCTGTAGTAGTAGTAGTTGTTGGGGCTGCAGTAGTAGAAGTTGGGGCTGTAGTAGTAGTAGTGTGGGCTGCAGTAGTAGTAGTTGGGGCTGCAGTAGTAGTAGTTGGGGCTGCAGTAGTAGTTGTTGGGGCTGCAGTAGTAGTTGTTGGGGCTGTAGTAGTAGTAGTGGGGGCTGCAGTAGTAGTAGTAGTTGGGGCTGCAGTAGTAGTAGTTGGGGCTGTAGTAGTAGTAGTTGGGGCTGCAGTAGTAGTTGTTGTTGGGGCTGCAGTAGTAGTAGTTGGGGCTGCAGTAGTAGTAGTTGGGGCTGCAGTAGTAGTAGTCGGGGCTGCAGTAGTAGTAGTTGGGGCTGCAGTAGTAGTAGTTGGGGCTGCAGTAGTAGTAGTTGGGGCTGTAGTAGTAGTAGTTGGGGCTGTAGTAGTAGTAGTGGGGGCTGCAGTAGTAGTAGTTGGGGCTGCAGTAGTAGTTGTTGGTTCTGCAGTAGTAGTAGTTGGGACTGTAGTAGTAGTAGTGGGGGGTGCAGTAGTAGTAGTTGGGGCTGCAGTAGTAGTAGTTGGGGCTGCAGTAGTAGTAGTTGTTGGGGCTGCAGTAGTAGTAGTCGGGGCTGCAGTAGTAGTAGTTGGGGCTGCAGTAGTAGTAGTCGGGGCTGCAGTAGTAGTAGTTGGGGCTGTAGTAGTAGTAGTTGTTGGGGCTGCAGTAGTAGTAGTTGGGGCTGCAGTAGTAGTAGTTGGGGCTGCAGAAGTAGTAGTTGGGGCTGCAGTAGTAGTAGTCGGGGCTGCAGTAGTAGTAGTTGGGGCTGTAGTAGTAGTAGTTGTTGGGGCTGCAGTAGTAGTAGTTGGGGCTGTAGTAGTAGTAGTGGGGGCTGCAGTAGTAGTAGTTGGGACTGCAGTAGTAGTAGTCGGGACTGCAGTAGTAGTAGTCGGGGCTGCAGTAGTAGTAGTTGGGGTTGTAGTAGTAGTAGTTGGGGCTGCAGTAGTAGTAGTCGGGGCTGTAGTAGTAGTAGTTGGGGCTGCAGTAGTAGTAGTTGGGGCTGCAGTAGTAGTAGTTGGGGCTGTAGTAGTAGTAGTTGTTGGGGCTGCAGTAGTAGTAGTTGGGGCTGTAGTAGTAGTAGTGGGGGCTGCAGTAGTAGTAGTTGGGGCTGCAGTAGTAGTTGTTGGGGCTGTAGTAGTAGTAGTTGTTGGGGCTGCAGTAGTAGTAGTTGTTGGGGCTGCAGTAGTAGTAGTTGGGACTGTAGTAGTAGTAGTTGGGGCTGTAGTAGTAGTTGTCGGGGCTTCAGTAGTAGTAGTCGGGGCTGCAGTAGTAGTAGTTAGGGCTGCAGTAGTAGTTGCTGGGGCTGCAGTAGTAGTAGTTGGGACTGTAGTAGTAGTAGTTGGGGCTGCAGTAGTAGTAGTAGTGGGGGCTGCAGTAGTAGTAGTTGGGGCTGCAGTAGTAGTAGTTGGGGCTGTAGTAGTAGTTGTCGGGGCTTCAGTAGTAGTAGTCGGGGCTGCAGTAGTAGTAGTTAGGGCTGCAGTAGTAGTTGTCGGGGCTGCAGTAGTAGTAGTTGGGGCTGCAGAAGTAGTAGTTGGGGCTGCAGTACTAGTAGTTGGGGCTGCAGTAGTAGTAGTTGGGGCTGTAGTATTAGTAGTTGGGGCTGCAGTAGTAGTAGTGGGGGCTGCAGTAGTAGTAGTTGGGTGTTCAGTAGTAGTAGTTGGGGCTGCAGTAGTAGTAGTTGGGGCTGCAGTAGTAGTAGTTTTTGGGGCTGCAGTAGTAGTAGTTGGGGCTGCAGTAGTAGTAGTAGTGGGGGCTGCAGTAGTAGTTGCTGGGGCTGCAGTAGTAGTAGTTGGGGCTGCAGAAGTAGTAGTAGTGGGGGCTGCAGTAGTAGTAGTTGGGGCTGCAGTAGTAGTAGTTGTTGGGGCTGCAGTAGTAGTTGCTGGGGCTGCAGTAGTAGTAGTTGGGGCTGCAGTAGTAGTAGTAGTGGGGGCCACAGTAGTAGTAGTTGGGGCTGCAGTAGTAGTAGTTGTTGGGGCTGCAGTAGTAGTAGTTGGAGCTGCAGTAGTAGTAGTTGGGGCTGTAGTAATAGTAGTCAGGGCTGCAGTAGTAGTAGTTGGGGCTGCAGTAGTAGTAGTTGTTGGGGCTGCAGTAGTAGTAGTTGGGGCTGTAGTAGTAGTAGTTGTTGGGGCTGCAGTAGTAGTAGTTGGGGCTGTAGTAGTAGTACTTGGGGCTGCAGTAGTAGTAGTCGGGGCTGCAGTAGTAGTTGTTGGGGCTGCAGTAGTAGTATTTGGGGCTGCAGTAGTAGTAGTCGGGGCTGCAGTAGTAGTAGTTGGGGCTGCAGTAGTAGTTGTTGGGGCTGCAGTAGTAGTAGTCGGGGCTGCAGTAGTAGTTGTTGGGGCTGCAGTAGTAGTAGTTGGGGCTGCAGTAGTAGTAGTTGGGGCTGTAGTAGTAGTAGTAGATGGGGCTGCAGTAGTAGTAGTTGGGGCTCTAGTAGTAGTAGTCGGGGCTGCAGTAGTAGTTGTTGGGGCTGCAGTAGTAGTAGTTGGGGCTGCAGTAGTAATAGTTGGGGCTGCAGTAGTAGTAGTTGGGGCTGCAGTAGTAGTAGTTGGGGCTGCAGTAGTAGTAGTTGGGGCTGTAGTAGTAGTAGTTGTTGGGGCTGCAGTAGTAGTAGTTGGTTCTGTAGTAGTAGTAGTCGGGGCTGCAGTAGTAGTAGTCGGGGCTGCAGTAGTAGTAGTTGGGGCTGTAGTAGTAGTAGTTGGGGCTGCAGTAATAGTAGTCGGGGCTGCAGTAGTAGTAGTCGGGGCTGTAGTAGTAGTAGTTGGGTCTGTAGTAGTAGTAGTTGGGGCTGCAGTAGTAGTAGTGGGGGCTGCAGTAGTAGTAGTTGGGGCTGCAGTAGTAGTAGTTGGGGCTGCAGTAGTAGTAGTTGTTGGGGCTGCAGTAGTAGTTGTTGGGGCTGTAGTAGTAGTAGTTGGGGCTGTAGTAGTAGTAGTAATTGGGGCTGCAGTAGTAGTAGTTGGGGCTGCAGTAATAGTAGTTGGGGCTCTAGTAGTAGTTGTTGTTGGGGCTGCAGTAGTAGTAGTCGGGGCTGCAGTAGTAGTAGTTGGGGCTGCAGTAGTAGTAGTTGGGGCTGCAGTAGTAGTAGTAGTGGGTGCTGCAGTAGTAGTAGTTGGGGCTGCAGTAGTATTAGTTGGGGCTGTAGTAGTAGTAGTAGTTGGGGCTGCAGTAGTAGTAGTTGGGGCTGCTGCAGTAGTAGTAGTTGGGGCTCTAGTAGTAGTAGTTGTTGGGGCTGCAGTAGTAGTAGTTGGGGCTGTAGTAGTAGTAGTGGGGGCTGCAGTAGTAGTAGTTGGGGCTGCAGTAGTAGTTGTTGGTTCTGCAGTAGTAGTAGTTGGGACTGTAGTAGTAGTAGTGGGGGGTGCAGTAGTAGTAGTTGGGGCTGCAGTAGTAGTAGTTTGGGCTGCAGTAGTAGTAGTTGGGGCTGCAGTAGTAGTAGTGGGGGCTGCAGTAGTAGTAGTTGGGGCTGCAGTAGTAGTAGTTGGGACTGTAGTAGTAGTAGTGGGGGGTGCAGTAGTAGTAGTTGGGGCTGCAGTAGTAGTAGTTGGGGCTGCAGTAGTAGTAGTTGTTGGGGCTGCAGTAGTAGTAGTTGGGGCTGCAGTAGTAGTAGTCGGGGCTGCAGTAGTAGTAGTTGGGGCTGCAGTAGTAGTAGTTGGGGCTGCAGTAGTAGTAGTCGGGGCTGCAGTAGTAGTAGTTGGGGCTGTAGTAGTAGTAGTTGTTGGGGCTGCAGTAGTAGTAGTTGGGGCTGCAGTAGTAGTAGTTGGGGCTGCAGTAGTAGTAGTTGTTGGGGCTGCAGTAGTAGTAGTTGGGGCTGCAGTAGTAGTAGTCGGGGCTGCAGTAGTAGTAGTTGGGGCTGCAGTAGTAGTAGTTGGGGCTGCAGTAGTAGTAGTCGGGGCTGCAGTAGTAGTAGTTGGGGCTGTAGTAGTAGTAGTTGTTGGGGCTGCAGTAGTAGTAGTTGGGGCTGCAGTAGTAGTAGTTGGGTCTACAGTAGTAGTTGTTGGGGTTGCAGTAGTAGTAGTCGGGGCTGCAGTAGTAGTTGTTGGGGCTGCAGTAGTAGTAGTCGGGGCTGCAGTAGTAGTAGTTGGGGCTGTAGTAGTAGTAGTTGTTGGGGCTGCAGTGGTAGTAGTTGGGGCTGCAGTAGTAGTAGTTGTTGGGGCTGCAGTAGTAGTAGTTGGGGCTGCAGTAGTAGTAGTCGGGGCTGCAGTAGTAGTAGTTGGGGCTGTAGTAGTAGTAGTTGTTGGGGCTGCAGTAGTAGTAGTTGGGGCTGCAGTAGTAGTAGTTGGGGCTGCAGTAGTAGTAGTCGGGGCTGCAGTAGTAGTAGTTGGGGCTGTAGTAGTAGTAGTTGTTGGGGCTGCAGTAGTAGTAGTTGGGGCTGCAGTAGTAGTAGTTGGGTCTACAGTAGTAGTTGTTGGGGTTGCAGTAGTAGTAGTCGGGGCTGCAGTAGTAGTTGTTGGGGCTGCAGTAGTAGTAGTCGGGGCTGCAGTAGTAGTAGTTGGGGCTGTAGTAGTAGTAGTTGTTGGGGCTGCAGTAGTAGTAGTTGGGGCTGTAGTGGTAGTAGTTGTTGGAGCTGCAGTAGTAGTAGTTGGTTCTGCAGTAGTAGTAGTAGTTGGGGCTGCAGTAGTAGTAGTTGTTGGGGCTGCAGTAGTAGTAGTTGGGGCTGTAGTAGTAGTAGTTGTTGGAGCTGCAGTAGTAGTAGTAGTGGGGGCTGCAGTAGAAGTAGTGGGGGCTGCAGTAGAAGTAGTCGGGGCTGCAGTAGTAGTTGTTGGGGCTGCAGTAGTAGTAGTTGGGGCTGTAGTAGTAGTAGTGGGGGCTGCAGTAGTAGTAGTTGGGGCTGCAGTAGTAGTTGTTGGGGCTGTAGTAGTAGTAGTTGTTGGGGCTGCAGTAGTAGTAGTTGTTGGGGCTGCAGTAGTAGTAGTTGGGACTGTAGTAGTAGTAGTTGGGGCTGTAGTAGTAGTTGTCGGGGCTTCAGTAGTAGTAGTCGGGGCTGCAGTAGTAGTAGTTAGGGCTGCAGTAGTAGTTGCTGGGGCTGCAGTAGTAGTAGTTGGGACTGTAGTAGTAGTAGTTGGGGCTGCAGTAGTAGTAGTAGTGGGGGCTGCAGTAGTAGTAGTTGGGGCTGCAGTAGTAGTAGTTGGGGCTGTAGTAGTAGTTGTCGGGGCTTCAGTAGTAGTAGTCGGGGCTGCAGTAGTAGTAGTTAGGGCTGCAGTAGTAGTTGTCGGGGCTGCAGTAGTAGTAGTTGGGGCTGCAGAAGTAGTAGTTGGGGCTGCAGTACTAGTAGTTGGGGCTGCAGTAGTAGTAGTTGGGGCTGTAGTATTAGTAGTTGGGGCTGCAGTAGTAGTAGTGGGGGCTGCAGTAGTAGTAGTTGGGTGTTCAGTAGTAGTAGTTGGGGCTGCAGTAGTAGTAGTTGGGGCTGCAGTAGTAGTAGTTTTTGGGGCTGCAGTAGTAGTAGTTGGGGCTGCAGTAGTAGTAGTAGTGGGGGCTGCAGTAGTAGTTGCTGGGGCTGCAGTAGTAGTAGTTGGGGCTGCAGAAGTAGTAGTAGTGGGGGCTGCAGTAGTAGTAGTTGGGGCTGCAGTAGTAGTAGTTGTTGGGGCTGCAGTAGTAGTTGCTGGGGCTGCAGTAGTAGTAGTTGGGGCTGCAGTAGTAGTAGTAGTGGGGGCCACAGTAGTAGTAGTTGGGGCTGCAGTAGTAGTAGTTGTTGGGGCTGCAGTAGTAGTAGTTGGAGCTGCAGTAGTAGTAGTTGGGGCTGTAGTAATAGTAGTCAGGGCTGCAGTAGTAGTAGTTGGGGCTGCAGTAGTAGTAGTTGTTGGGGCTGCAGTAGTAGTAGTTGGGGCTGTAGTAGTAGTAGTTGTTGGGGCTGCAGTAGTAGTAGTTGGGGCTGTAGTAGTAGTACTTGGGGCTGCAGTAGTAGTAGTCGGGGCTGCAGTAGTAGTTGTTGGGGCTGCAGTAGTAGTATTTGGGGCTGCAGTAGTAGTAGTCGGGGCTGCAGTAGTAGTAGTTGGGGCTGCAGTAGTAGTTGTTGGGGCTGCAGTAGTAGTAGTCGGGGCTGCAGTAGTAGTTGTTGGGGCTGCAGTAGTAGTAGTTGGGGCTGCAGTAGTAGTAGTTGGGGCTGTAGTAGTAGTAGTAGATGGGGCTGCAGTAGTAGTAGTTGGGGCTCTAGTAGTAGTAGTCGGGGCTGCAGTAGTAGTTGTTGGGGCTGCAGTAGTAGTAGTTGGGGCTGCAGTAGTAATAGTTGGGGCTGCAGTAGTAGTAGTTGGGGCTGCAGTAGTAGTAGTTGGGGCTGCAGTAGTAGTAGTTGGGGCTGTAGTAGTAGTAGTTGTTGGGGCTGCAGTAGTAGTAGTTGGTTCTGTAGTAGTAGTAGTCGGGGCTGCAGTAGTAGTAGTCGGGGCTGCAGTAGTAGTAGTTGGGGCTGTAGTAGTAGTAGTTGGGGCTGCAGTAATAGTAGTCGGGGCTGCAGTAGTAGTAGTCGGGGCTGTAGTAGTAGTAGTTGGGTCTGTAGTAGTAGTAGTTGGGGCTGCAGTAGTAGTAGTGGGGGCTGCAGTAGTAGTAGTTGGGGCTGCAGTAGTAGTAGTTGGGGCTGCAGTAGTAGTAGTTGTTGGGGCTGCAGTAGTAGTTGTTGGGGCTGTAGTAGTAGTAGTTGGGGCTGTAGTAGTAGTAGTAATTGGGGCTGCAGTAGTAGTAGTTGGGGCTGCAGTAATAGTAGTTGGGGCTCTAGTAGTAGTTGTTGTTGGGGCTGCAGTAGTAGTAGTCGGGGCTGCAGTAGTAGTAGTTGGGGCTGCAGTAGTAGTAGTTGGGGCTGCAGTAGTAGTAGTAGTGGGTGCTGCAGTAGTAGTAGTTGGGGCTGCAGTAGTATTAGTTGGGGCTGTAGTAGTAGTAGTAGTTGGGGCTGCAGTAGTAGTAGTTGGGGCTGCTGCAGTAGTAGTAGTTGGGGCTCTAGTAGTAGTAGTTGTTGGGGCTGCAGTAGTAGTAGTTGGGGCTGTAGTAGTAGTAGTGGGGGCTGCAGTAGTAGTAGTTGGGGCTGCAGTAGTAGTTGTTGGTTCTGCAGTAGTAGTAGTTGGGACTGTAGTAGTAGTAGTGGGGGGTGCAGTAGTAGTAGTTGGGGCTGCAGTAGTAGTAGTTTGGGCTGCAGTAGTAGTAGTTGGGGCTGCAGTAGTAGTAGTGGGGGCTGCAGTAGTAGTAGTTGGGGCTGCAGTAGTAGTAGTTGGGACTGTAGTAGTAGTAGTGGGGGGTGCAGTAGTAGTAGTTGGGGCTGCAGTAGTAGTAGTTGGGGCTGCAGTAGTAGTAGTTGTTGGGGCTGCAGTAGTAGTAGTTGGGGCTGCAGTAGTAGTAGTCGGGGCTGCAGTAGTAGTAGTTGGGGCTGCAGTAGTAGTAGTTGGGGCTGCAGTAGTAGTAGTCGGGGCTGCAGTAGTAGTAGTTGGGGCTGTAGTAGTAGTAGTTGTTGGGGCTGCAGTAGTAGTAGTTGGGGCTGCAGTAGTAGTAGTTGGGGCTGCAGTAGTAGTAGTTGTTGGGGCTGCAGTAGTAGTAGTTGGGGCTGCAGTAGTAGTAGTCGGGGCTGCAGTAGTAGTAGTTGGGGCTGCAGTAGTAGTAGTTGGGGCTGCAGTAGTAGTAGTCGGGGCTGCAGTAGTAGTAGTTGGGGCTGTAGTAGTAGTAGTTGTTGGGGCTGCAGTAGTAGTAGTTGGGGCTGCAGTAGTAGTAGTTGGGTCTACAGTAGTAGTTGTTGGGGTTGCAGTAGTAGTAGTCGGGGCTGCAGTAGTAGTTGTTGGGGCTGCAGTAGTAGTAGTCGGGGCTGCAGTAGTAGTAGTTGGGGCTGTAGTAGTAGTAGTTGTTGGGGCTGCAGTGGTAGTAGTTGGGGCTGCAGTAGTAGTAGTTGTTGGGGCTGCAGTAGTAGTAGTTGGGGCTGCAGTAGTAGTAGTCGGGGCTGCAGTAGTAGTAGTTGGGGCTGTAGTAGTAGTAGTTGTTGGGGCTGCAGTAGTAGTAGTTGGGGCTGCAGTAGTAGTAGTTGGGGCTGCAGTAGTAGTAGTCGGGGCTGCAGTAGTAGTAGTTGGGGCTGTAGTAGTAGTAGTTGTTGGGGCTGCAGTAGTAGTAGTTGGGGCTGCAGTAGTAGTAGTTGGGTCTACAGTAGTAGTTGTTGGGGTTGCAGTAGTAGTAGTCGGGGCTGCAGTAGTAGTTGTTGGGGCTGCAGTAGTAGTAGTCGGGGCTGCAGTAGTAGTAGTTGGGGCTGTAGTAGTAGTAGTTGTTGGGGCTGCAGTAGTAGTAGTTGGGGCTGTAGTGGTAGTAGTTGTTGGAGCTGCAGTAGTAGTAGTTGGTTCTGCAGTAGTAGTAGTAGTTGGGGCTGCAGTAGTAGTAGTTGTTGGGGCTGCAGTAGTAGTAGTTGGGGCTGTAGTAGTAGTAGTTGTTGGAGCTGCAGTAGTAGTAGTAGTGGGGGCTGCAGTAGAAGTAGTGGGGGCTGCAGTAGAAGTAGTCGGGGCTGCAGTAGTAGTTGTTGGGGCTGCAGTAGTAGTAGTTGGGGCTGCAGTAGTAGTTGTTGGTTCTCCAGTAGTAGTAGTTGGGGCTGTAGTAGTAGTAGTTGGGGCTGCAGTAGTAGCAGTGGGGGCTGCAGTAGTAGTAGTTGGGGCTTCAGTAGTAGTAGTAGTGGGGGCTGCAGTAGTAGTAGTTGGGGCTGCAGTAGTAGCAGTGGGGGCTGCAGCAGTAGTAGTTGGGGCTGCAGAAGTAGTAGTTGGGACTGCAGTAGTAGTAGTCGGGGCTGCAGTAGTAGTAGTTGGAGCTCTAGTAGTAGTAGTTGTTGGGGCTGCAGTAGTAGTAGTTGGGGCTGTAGTAGTAGTAGTTGGGGCTGCAGTAGTAGTAGTTAGGGCTGTAGTAGTAGTAGTGGGGGCTGCAGTAGTAGTAGTTGGGGCTGCAGTAATAGTAGTCGGGGCTGCAGTAGTAGTAGTCGGGGCTGCAGTAGTAGTAGTTGGGGCTGTAGTAGTAGTAGTTGGGGCTGCAGTAGTAGTAGTGGGGGCTGCAGTAGTAGTAGTTGGGGCTGCAGTAGTAGTAGTTGGGGCTGCAGTAGTAGTAGTTGGGGTTGTAGTAGTAGTAGTTGGGGCTGCAGTAGTAGTAGTCGGGGCTGTAGTAGTAGTAGTTGGGGCTGCAGTAGTAGTAGTTGGGGCTGAAGTAGTAGTAGGTGGGGCTGTAGTAGTAGTAGTTGTTGGCGCTGCAGTAGTAGTAGTTGGGGCTGTAGTAGTAGTAGTGGGGGCTGCAGTAGTAGTAGTTGGGGCTGCAGTAGTAGTTGTTGGGGCTGTAGTAGTAGTAGTTGTTGGGGCTGCAGTAGTAGTAGTTGTTGGGGCTGCAGTAGTAGTAGCTCGGGCTGTACTAGTAGTAGTGGGGGCTGCAGTAGTAGTTGCTGGGGCTGCAGTAGTAGTAGTTGGGACTGTAGTAATAGTAGTTGGGGCTGCAGTAGTAGTAGTAGTGGGGGCTGCAGTAGTAGTAGTTGGGGCTGCAGTAGTAGTAGTTGGGGCTGTAGTAGTAGTTGTCGGGGCTTCAGTAGTAGTAGTCGGGGCTGCAGTAGTAGTAGTTAGGGCTGCAGTAGTAGTTGTCGGGGCTGCAGTAGTAGTAGTCGGGGCTGCAGTAGTAGTAGTTGGGGCTGCAGAAGTAGTAGTTGGGGCTGCAGTACTAGTAGTTGGGGCTGCAGTAGTAGTAGTTGGGGCTGTAGTATTAGTAGTTGGGGCTGCAGTAGTAGTAGTGGGGGCTGCAGTAGTAGTAGTTGGGTGTTCAGTAGTAGTAGTTGGGGCTGCAGTAGTAGTAGTTGGGGCTGCAGTAGTAGTAGTTGTTGGGGCTGCAGTAGTAGTAGTAGTGGGGGCTGCAGTAGTTGTAGTTGGGGCTGCAGTAGTAGTAGTTGGGGCTGTACTAGTAGTAGCTGGTGCTGCAGTAGTAGTTGCTGGGGCTGCAGTAGTAGTAGTTGGGGCTGCAGAAGTAGTAGTAGTGGGGGCTGCAGTAGTAGTAGTTGGGGCTGCAGTAGTAGTAGTTGTTGGGGCTGCAGTAGTAGTTGCTGGGGCTGCAGTAGTAGTAGTTGGGGCTGCAGTAGTAGTAGTAGTGGGGGCTGCAGTAGTAGTAGTGGGGGCTGCAGTAGTAGTAGTTGGGTGTTCAGTAGTAGTAGTTGGGGCTGCAGTAGTAGTAGTTGGGGCTGCAGTAGTAGTAGTTGTTGGGGCTGCAGTAGTAGTTGCTGGGGCTGCAGTAGTAGTAGTTGGGGCTGCAGTAGTAGTAGTAGTGGGGGCTGCAGTAGTAGTAGTTGGGGCTGCAGTAGTAGTAGTTGTTGGGGCTGCAGTAGTAGTAGTTGTTGGGGCTGCAGTAGTAGTTGCTGGGGCTGCAGTAGTAGTAGTTGGGGCTGCAGTAGTAGTAGTAGTGGGGGCTGCAGTAGTAGTAGTTGGGGCTGCAGTAGTAGTAGTTGTTGGGGCTGCAGTAGTAGTAGTTGGAGCTGCAGTAGTAGTAGTTGGGGCTGTAGTAATAGTAGTCAGGGCTGCAGTAGTAGTAGTTGGGGCTGTAGAAGTAGTAGTTGGGGCTTCAGTAGTAGTAGTTGGGGCTGTAGTAGTAGTAGTTGTTGGGGCTGCAGTAGTAGTAGTTGGGGCTGTAGTAGTAGTACTTGGGGCTGCAGTAGTAGTAGTCGGGGCTGCAGTAGTAGTTGTTGGGGCTGCAGTAGTAGTATTTGGGGCTGCAGTAGTAGTACTTGGGGCTGCAGTAGTAGTACTTGGGGCTGCAGTAGTAGTAGTCGGGGCTGCAGTAGTAGTAGTTGGGGCTGCAGTAGTAGTTGTTGGGGCTGCAGTAGTAGTAGTCGGGGCTGCAGTAGTAGTTGTTGGGGCTGCAGTAGTAGTAGTTGGGGCTGCAGTAGTAGTAGTTGGGGCTGTAGTAGTAGTAGTAGATGGGGCTGCAGTAGTAGTAGTTGGGGCTCTAGTAGTAGTAGTCGGGGCTGCAGTAGTAGTTGTTGGGGCTGCAGTAGTAGTAGTTGGGGCTGCAGTAGTAATAGTTGGGGCTGCAGTAGTAGTAGTTGGGGCTGCAGTAGTAGTAGTTGGGGCTGTAGTAGTAGTAGTTGGTGCTGTAGTAGTAGTAGTGGGGGCTGCAGTAGTAGTAGTTGGGGCTGCAGTAATAGTAGTCGGGGCTGCAGTAGTAGTAGTCGGGGCTGCAGTAGTAGTAGTTTGGGCTGTAGTAGTAGTAGTTGGGGCTGCAGTAGTAGTAGTGGGGGCTGCAGTAGTAGTAGTTGGGGCTGCAGTAGTAGTAGTTGGGGCTGCAGTAGTAGTAGTTGTTGGGGCTGCAGTAGTAGTAGTCGGGGCTGCAGTAGTAGTAGTTGGGGCTGCAGTAATAGTAGTCGGGGCTGCAGTAGTAGTAGTCGGGGCTGCAGTAGTAGTAGTTGGGGCTGTAGTAGTAGTAGTTGGGGCTGCAGTAGTAGTAGTGGGGGCTGCAGTAGTAGTAGTTGGGGCTGCAGTAGTAGTAGTTGGGGCTGCAGTAGTAGTAGTTGTTGGGGCTGCAGTAGTAGTTGTTGGGGCTGTAGTAGTAGTAGTTGGGGCTGTAGTAGTAGTAGTAGTTGGGGCTGCAGTAGTAGTAGTTGGGGCTGCAGTAATAGTAGTTGGGGCTCTAGTAGTAGTTGTTGTTGGGGCTGCAGTAGTAGTAGTCGGGGCTGCAGTAGTAGTAGTTGGGACTGCAGTAGTAGTAGTTGGGGCTGCAGTAGTAGTAGTTGGGGCTGCAGTAGTAGTAGTTGGGGCTGTAGTAGTAGTAGTAGTTGGGGCTGCAGTAGTAGTAGTTGGGGCTGCTGCAGTAGTAGTAGTTGGGGCTCTAGTAGTAGTAGTTGTTGGGGCTGCAGTAGTAGTAGTTGGGGCTGTAGTAGTAGTAGTGGGGGCTGCAGTAGTAGTAGTTGGGGCTGCAGTAGTAGTTGTTGGTTCTGCAGTAGTAGTAGTTGGGACTGTAGTAGTAGTAGTGGGGGGTGCAGTAGTAGTAGTTGGGGCTGCAGTAGTAGTAGTTGGGGCTGCAGTAGTAGTAGTTGGGGCTGCAGTAGTAGTAGTGGGGGCTGCAGTAGTAGTAGTTGGGGCTGCAGTAGTAGTAGTTGGGACTGTAGTAGTAGTAGTGGGGGGTGCAGTAGTAGTAGTTGGGGCTGCAGTAGTAGTAGTTGGGGCTGCAGTAGTAGTAGTTGTTGGGGCTGCAGTAGTAGTAGTTGGGGCTGCAGTAGTAGTAGTCGGGGCTGCAGTAGTAGTAGTTGGGGCTGTAGTAGTAGTAGTTGTTGGGGCTGCAGTAGTAGTAGTTGGGGCTGTAGTAGTAGTAGTGGGGGCTGCAGTAGTAGTAGTTGGGTCTACAGTAGTAGTTGTTGGGGTTGCAGTAGTAGTAGTCGGGGCTGCAGTAGTAGTAGTTGGGGCTGTAGTAGTAGTAGTTGTTGGGGCTGCAGTAGTAGTAGTTGGGGCTGTAGTGGTAGTAGTTGTTGGAGCTGCAGTAGTAGTAGTTGGTTCTGCAGTAGTAGTAGTTGGGGCTGCAATAGTAGTAGTAGTTGGGGCTGCAGTAGTAGTAGTTGTTGGGACTGCAGTAGTAGTAGTTGGGGCTGTAGTAGTAGTAGTTGTTGGAGCTGCAGTAGTAGTAGTAGTGGGGGCTGCAGTAGAAGTAGTGGGGGCTGCAGTAGAAGTAGTCGGGGCTGCAGTAGTAGTTGTTGGGGCTGCAGTAGTAGTAGTTGGGGCTGCAGTAGTAGTTGTTGGTTCTGCAGTATTAGTAGTTGAGGCTGTAGTAGTAGTAGTTGGGGCTGCAGTAGTAGCAGTGGGGGCTGCAGTAGTAGTAGTTGGGGCTTCAGTAGTAGTAGTAGTGGGGGCTGCAGTAGTAGTAGTTGGGGCTGCAGTAGTAGCAGTGGGGGCTGCAGTAGTAGTAGTTGGGGCTGCAGAAGTAGTAGTCGGGGCTGCAGTAGTAGTTGTTGGGGCTGCAGTAGTAGTAGTCGGGGCTGCAGTAGTAGTAGTTGGGGCTGTAGTAGTAGTAGTTGTTGGGGCTGCAGTAGTAGTAGTTGGGGCTGTAGTGGTAGTAGTTGTTGGAGCTGCAGTAGTAGTAGTTGGTTCTGCAGTAGTAGTAGTTGGGGCTGCAATAGTAGTAGTAGTTGGGGCTGCAGTAGTAGTAGTTGTTGGGACTGCAGTAGTAGTAGTTGGGGCTGTAGTAGTAGTAGTTGTTGGAGCTGCAGTAGTAGTAGTAGTGGGGGCTGCAGTAGAAGTAGTGGGGGCTGCAGTAGAAGTAGTCGGGGCTGCAGTAGTAGTTGTTGGGGCTGCAGTAGTAGTAGTTGGGGCTGCAGTAGTAGTTGTTGGTTCTGCAGTATTAGTAGTTGAGGCTGTAGTAGTAGTAGTTGGGGCTGCAGTAGTAGCAGTGGGGGCTGCAGTAGTAGTAGTTGGGGCTTCAGTAGTAGTAGTAGTGGGGGCTGCAGTAGTAGTAGTTGGGGCTGCAGTAGTAGCAGTGGGGGCTGCAGTAGTAGTAGTTGGGGCTGCAGAAGTAGTAGTTGGGACTGCAGTAGTAGTAGTCGGGGCTGCAGTAGTAGTAGTCGGGGCTGCAGTAGTAGTAGTTGGGGCTCTAGTAGTAGTAGTTGTTGGGGCTGCAGTAGTAGTAGTTGGGGCTGTAGTAGTAGTAGTGGGGGCTGCAGTAGTAGTAGTCGGGGCTGCAGTAGTAGTAGTCGGGGCTGCAGTAGTAGTAGTTGGGGCTGCAGTAGTAGTAGTTGGGGCTGTAGTATTAGTAGTTGGGGCTGCAGTAGTAGTAGTTGGGGCTGCAGTAGTAGTAGTTGGGGCTGCAGTAGTAGTAGTTAGGGCTGTAGTAGTAGTAGTGGGGGCTGCAGTAGTAGTAGTTGGGGCTGCAGTAATAGTAGTCGGGGCTGCAGTAGTAGTAGTCGGGGCTGCAGTAGTAGTAGTTGGGGCTGTAGTAGTAGTAGTTGGGGCTGCAGTAGTAGTAGTGGGGGCTGCAGTAGTAGTAGTTGGGGCTGCAGTAGTAGTAGTTGGGGCTGCAGTAGTAGTAGTTGTTGGGGATGCAGTAGTAGTAGTTGGGGCTGCAGTAGTAGTAGTTGTTGGGGCTACAGTAGTAGTAGTTGGGGCTGTAGTAGTAGTAGTAGTAGTTGTTGGAGCTGCAGTAGTAGTAGTGGGGGCTGCAGTAGTAGTAGTTGGGGCTGCAGTAGTAGTTGTCGGGGCTGCAGTAGTAGTAGTTGGGGCTGCAGTAGTAGTAGTTGGGGCTGCAGTAGTAGTAGTTGGGGCTGCAGAAGTAGTAGTTGGGACTGCAGTAGTAGTAGTCGGGGCTGCAGTACTAGTAGTTGAGGCTGCAGTAGTAGTAGTTGGGGCTGTAGTATTAGTAGTTGGGGCTGCAGTAGTAGTAGTGGGGGCTGCAGTAGTAGTAGTTGGGTGTTCAGTAGTAGTAGTTGGGGCTGCAGTAGTAGTAGTTGGGGCTCTAGTAGTAGTAGTTTTTGGGGCTGCAGTAGTAGTAGTTGGGGCTGTAGTAGTAGTAGTTGGGGCTCTAGTAGTAGTAGTTGTTGGGGCTGCAGTAGTAGTAGTTGGGGCTCTAGTAGTAGTAGTTGTTGGGGCTGCAGTAGTAGTAGTTGTTGGGGCTGCAGTAGTAGTAGTTGGGGCTGCAGTAGTAGTAGTAGTGGGTGCTGCAGTAGTAGTAGTTGGGGCTGCAGTAGTAGTAGTTGTTGGGGCTGCAGTAGTAGTAGTTGGGGCTGCAGTAGTAGTAGTTGGGGCTGCAGTAGTAGTAGTTGTTGGGGCTGCAGTAGTAGTAGTTGGGGCTGCAGTAGTAGTAGTTGGGGCTGCAGGAGTAGTAGTTGGGGCTGCAGTAGTACTAATAGTTGGGGCTGCAGTTGTAGTAGTCGGGGCTGCAGTAGTAGTAGTTGGGGCTGCAGTAGTAGTAGTCGGGGCTGCAGTAGTAGTAGTTGGGGCTGTAGTAGTAGTAGTTGTTGGGGCTGCAGTAGTACTAGTAGTTGGGGCTGCAGTTGTAGTAGTCGGGGCTGCAGTAGTAGTAGTTGGGGCTGCAGTAGTAGTAGTTGGGGCTGTAGTAGTAGTAGTCGGGGCTGAAGTAGTAGTAGTTGGGGCTGCAGTAGTAGTAGTTGGGGCTGCAGTAGTAGTTGGGGCTGCAGTAGTAGTAGTCGTGGCTGCAGTAGTAGTAGTTGGGGCTGTAGTAGTAGTAGTTGTTGGGGCTGCAGTAGTAGTAGTTGGGGCTGTAGTAGTAGTAGTTGGGGCTGCAGTAGTAGTAGTTGTTGGGGCTGCAGTAGTAGTAGTTGGGGCTGTAGTAGTAGTAGTTGGGGCTGCAGTAGTAGTAGTTGTTGGGGCTGCAGTAGTAGTAGTTGGGGCTGCAGTAGTAGTAGTTGTTGGGGCTGCAGTAGTAGTAGTTGGGGCTGTAGTAGTAGTAGTTGGGGCTGCAGTAGTAGTAGTTGGGGCTACAGTAGTAGTAGTTGGGGCTGCAGTAGTAGTAGTCGGGGCTGCAGTAGTAGTTGTTGGGGCTGCAGTAGTAGTAGTCGGGGCTGCAGTAGTAGTTGTTGGGGCTGCAGTAGTAGTAGTAGTGGGTGCTGCAGTAGTAGTAGTTGGGGCTGCAGTAGTAGTAGTTGGGGCTGCAGTAGTAGTAGTCGGGGCTGCAGTAGTAGTTGTTGGGGCTGCAGTAGTACTAGTTGGTTCTGCAGTAGTAGTAGTTGGGGCTGTAGTAGTAGTAGTAGTGGGGGCTGCAGTAATAGTAGTCGGGGCTGCAGTAGTAGTAGTTGGGGCTGCAGTAGTAGTAGTTGTTGGAGCTGCAGTAGTAGTAGTAGTGGGGGCTGCAGTAATAGTAGTCGGGGCTGCAGTAGTAGTAGTTGGGGCTGCAGTAGTAGTTGTTGGGGCTGCAGTAGTAGTTGTTGGGGCTGCAGTAGTAGTAGTCGGGGCTGCAGTAGTAGTTGTTGGGGCTGCAGTAGTAGTAGTTGGGGCTGCAGTAGTAGTAGTCGGGGCTGCAGTAGTAGTAGTTGGGGCTGTAGTAGTAGTAGTAGTCGGGGCTGCAGTAGTTGTTGTCGGGGCTGCAGTAGAAGTTGTTGGGGCTGTAGTAGTAGAAGTAGTTGGGGCTGCAGTAGTAGTAGTTGGGGCTGCAGTAGTAGAAGTGGGGGCTGCAGTAGTAGTAGGCGGGGCTGCAGTAGTAGTAGTCGGGGCTGCAGTAGTAGTAGTTGGGGCTGCAGTAGTAGTTGTCAGGGCTGCAGTAGTAGTTGTTGGGGCTGCAGTAGTAGTAGTCGGGGCTGCAGTAGTGGTTGTCGGGGTTGCAGTAGTAGTAGTGGGGGCTGCAGTAGTAGTAGTCGGGGCTGCAGTAGTAGTAGTCGGGGCTGCAGTAGTAGTAGTCGGGGCTGCAGTAGTAGTAGTGGGGGCTGCAGTAGTAGTAGTCGGGGCTGCAGTAGTAGTAGTCGGGGCTGCAGTAGTAGTAGTCGGGTCTGCAGTAGTAGTAGTCGAGGCTGCAGTAGTAGTTGTTGGGGCTGCAGTAGTAGTAGTCGGGGCTGCAGTAGTAGTAGTCGGGGCTGCAGTAGTGGGGGCTGCAGTAGTAGTAGTCGGGGCTAAAGTAGTAGTAGTCGGGGCTGCAGTAGTAGTAGTCGGGGCTGCAGTAGTAGTAGTCGGGGCTGCAGTAGTAGTAGTCGGGGCTGCAGTAGTAGTAGTCGGGGCTGCAGTAGTAGTAGTTGGGGCTGCAGTAGTAGTAGTGGGGGCTGCAGTAGTAGTAGTCGGGGCTAAAGTAGTAGTAGTCGGGGCTGCAGTAGTAGTAGTCGGGGCTGCAGTAGTAGTAGTTGGGGCTGCAGTAGTAGTAGTCGGGGCTGCAGTAGTGGTTGTCGGGGTTGCAGTAGTAGTAGTGGGGGCTGCAGTAGTAGTAGTCGGGGCTGCAGTAGTAGTAGTCGGGGCTGCAGTAGTGGGGGCTGCAGTAGTAGTAGTCTGGGCTGCAGTAGTAGTAGCTGGGGTTGCAGTAGTAGTAGTGGGGGCTGCAGTAGTAGTAGTCGGGGCTGCAGTAGTAGTAGTTGGGGCTGCAGTAGTAGTAGTCGGGGCTGCAGTAGTAGTAGTTGGGGCTGCAGTAGTAGTAGTCGGGGTTGCAGTAGTAGTAGTTGGGGCTGCAGTAGTAGTAGTCGGAGCTGCAGTAGTAGTAGTCGGGGCTGCAGTATTAGTAGTCGAGGCTGCAGTAGTAGTTGTTGGGGCTGCAGTAGTAGTAGTCGGGGCTGCAGTAGTAGTAGTCGGGGCTGCAGTAGTGGGGGCTGCAGTAGTAGTAGTCGGGGCAGTAGTAGTAGTCGGGGCTGCAGTAGTAGTTGTTGGGGCTGCAGTAGTAGTAGTCGGGGCTGCAGTAGTAGTAGTCGGAGCTGCAGTAGTAGTAGTCGGGGCTGCAGTAGTAGTAGTCGGGGCTGCAGTAGTAGTAGTCGGGGCTGCAGTAGTAGTAGTCGGGGCTCCAGTAGTAGTAGTCGGGGCTCCAGTAGTAGTAGTCGGGGCTGCAGTAGTAGTAGTCGGGGCTGCAGTAGTAGTAGTCGGGGCTGCAGTAGTAGTAGTCGGGGCTGCAGTAGTAGTAGTCGGGGCTGCAGTAGTAGTAGTCGGGGCTGCAGTAGTAGTTCCTTGAATGTTACAATTAGCTGTGTTGCAGCAGGAGGTCGGTCCAGTCACAGTTCCATATTGGGCCAGTAGGGGGAGTTTGGCCAGAGCCGAGGAGGCGGAACAGATGTTGTCCGACACACAGCCGTGAACTGGGAGATTGGTTGCTGAAAAAACACACACTTTGTTTATTCTTAGGACGTTCCATGTCGATAACTCAGGATTGTGTTCAAATGTTTCACTTGTTGAGGTTTTACTTTTTTATTTGAATATATGAGTTAAACTTTTTAAGACATAAACATTTTTTTTCTACTGATATAAGACAGACCTGTAGTTTTAAAGCAGCGGTTCTCCAGAGCGTTACACGAAAAGTCATTAGAACATATCCCGCTCAGAGAGTCACAGGTGATGCACTTCAGCGTGCCAGGTCCAGGGGCCGCGGGCACTGAAACACACACATGTTTAACATCAGAAACCATCAGATTATTCCCACCGTGACCCAAATTCATGTAGTTTTTTCCATGCTTATTTTCTTTCAATCAAATCAAGTCTACTCACCAACTGGGGCTATATTATTGCAGTTATTTACGCTGCAACATGTGGCCTGTGCGAGCACTTGATTTTGCCCGGGGTTCAGGGAGAAAGTCTGACCGCCGTCAGTCGGACACAGGGAGGCGTCCGCACATTGCTTAACTATTCGGGTAGTTGAAAATAAGGGAACTGAAAAGAATTACCGTTTGTAAATTACCCAAAACAAATCATATGCAATTTCATAAATAGAAGAATGTGATTTTTTCTTTTTACCATGTATCGTTACCGCGATGCAGCGAGTCTCTGTTGCTGCACAGGTTTGGGTGCTTGTTTGGGCACATGTTGGATCGTTGGGGTTTGTACAAGTGTCACAGTTGATTGCATAACCTGTTGAGACACAAATAAAGACTTTATACATTTTCGTTTCTCTTTCTAACCCAAGTGTCTTCACATTTCGGTGCATAATTTCCCCCGATGTCTTGGGCCCTGGTAACAGAGTCTCTCCAAGCACAAAACACAAACCCAACATTTTGGAGACGTAATTCCGACAGGTACGAAACACAAATGTGCACATCTTATTTCACCTTGTATATCCCAGTGTGAGTCTGTGTGGTGTAAATCTGACCTGAGCTGCAGAAAGCCAGCGTCGCCGCCAAACACACCAGAGTCTTCATCTTCGTCTTCATTTCTCTGCTGCTTCTGTTTCCCGTGGATCAACTGTGGTTCCACTCACTCCTGTAGTTTATAAAGGCTGGAGCTTTGCCTGGGCCGTGGCTGTGATTCCGGTTTAGTCTTTTGTTATTTTGTTGTTTTTTCAAGTAAATTCATATCCAGAGAATGCATCACGCCCTCTGCAGCAGGTGACGGTGAGACTCAACAAAGCTTTGGCCATCACGATCTGCGTGTGAGACGATAGATAAATAAGCCTACTTGGAATGAGGAACTGGGTGTTTGAAGTCTAGAGACGTCAAACTCCGTCAGTTCAGAGGTTATTACATTCCACCTCATTATATTAATTAAAAGAGCTTCACACTTGCCAAAAAAAACGTTGATTTCACAATCATGAACAAACAGAAGCATAATTACGTCACAGAAGTCATGAAGAAGAAACCCTGAGACGAACACGCCCTTTCTAGTTACTGAGACATATTTTTGAAAGAAGTGTCGTAGCATAGCACAGAAACTGCACTTTTAAAGGTTTTTAATTATCTGTTTGTAATGGCTGATTCTAGGAGTGTAGCTGTTAGATTTAATAGCTGCATTTGACCCAGTGAACCACGCAATTCTCTCATCATTGTGGAGTCCCACAGAGCTCTAAGAAGCCCCGGATCACTGGACTTAATGACTACAGACCTGTGGCACCTGTAGTCATGAAGTCATTTGAGCGCCTGGTCCTCCCCCAACTCAAGTCCCAAACCTTCCCCCTGCTGGACCCCCTGCTGGACCCCTTGCTGGTCCCCCTGCTGGACCCCATGCTGGACCCCCCTGCTGGACCCCCCACAGTTCTTCTACAGAGCCAACAAGTCTGTGGACAACACCATCAACCTGGCTCTCCACTTCACCCTGACGCAGCTGGACTCCCCGGGAACCTACGCCAGGATCCTGTTTGTGGACTTCAGCTGAGGAAAGCCAAGCTGACAGCGGAGATGATGGTGCAGTTCTACACGGCCATCATTGAGTCCATCCTCACCTCCTCCATCACCTCCTCCATCACCTCCTCCATCACCGTGTGGTACTCTGGAGCCACAGCCAGGGACAAACAGAGACTACAGCACATTTTGCGCTCTGCTGGGAAGGTGATCTGCTCTGAACATCCATCTCTCCAGGGCTCTAGGACGAGCAGGTCGGATCACAGCCGACCCTTCTCACCCTGGGCATGGTTTATTTGAGCCACTCCCCTCAGGCAGGAGGCCACCCCCCCAGGCAGGAGGCCTCTCCCCTCATGAATTTTGATAATGGCCACCCCTCCTGCCACTCCTCCTGCCACTTGGTCATATTTTTAGAAAACATAGAATATTATATCACGTTTTCGCGGATGATCTGTCGGTAAAAAATAGTTCCGTGGGGCCCCTCCTAAAATGTTTGGATGATGTTGGCAATGAATTTTCTTTATCTGAATGAGTCAAAAACGGAAATTGTTGTTCATAAGTCTCACAAAGCAGTTGATTTCAATTTAGACATAGGGTCTCTCCAGCCCTACATCAGGTCTACTGCCACCAACAGCGGCGTCATCATTGATGGAGATTTTAAGCTTGATAAGCGGGAAAAGGCCGCGTTTAAACCTTGTTTTTATTTATTTATGTACTTACTTATTTTGGATCATATTTTACTTCTGTTTGTTTTGTTCATTTTGGAGACTTTGTGTTGGTAAAATGTGCTTTACAAATAAAGTTGGATTGGATGATGTCATTATGTTATGGACCAGGTCAGTGGATTGTCCCCAGGGGTCTGTGCCCCCTGCTGCCTGACAAAGATCCAGAGCCCGGTTGCTGAACTTTGTGCCTTTTTTTGTTGGATGTTTTCATAAACAGTATTTATATGAACCATAAACCAAGTCAACAACTATAGAATTCTGACCTGTCTCCAGTTCATGTGGGAAATATAGAGATTCTAGAATATTTTGATGTCTGAACTCGGGATTGAGTTGTTTATTCCATGGATCATTTTTTGTGTACTTAAAGCAATAATAGAGGATTTTTAGCTGATTTGAGAACTCAAGCGACTGTTAGTCCCTTTTTAAAAAGTGCGCATGCAAAACTCACCACCGTGAGGAGGCACGCGGCAGCCCCGCCTCTACAGCCCCGCCTCTACAGCTCCGCCTCTACACGTGCGTTTGTTTATTAGCGCGACTGATTACATCATTTCCCGTCTCCGCAGATTTCCGACCCCTTTGAGCTCAAACATTGTCTTCCCCTTCCGTCCTTCAGCCTGTGACTGAAGGAACTCGCTAAACTCACACCGGCATATAGGGATGCATACCTAAACCCGCGTTCAGGTCCAAGTCCGGATTCGAATCCAAAGGTTTAGGTTCAGGTCCGGACCTAATGAGTCCGGCTGAACTCATGCCATTTTTGCATAATGTTATAGCAGCGTAACACATGCTACTTCGCTAAATTAAGTTGAAGACACTTGAACAAGGACTACTATCAAACACCAGGCTTTACTGCAGATTGAAATAAAATAAACTTGTCTGTTTTATTAACAGTTTTTTAACAGAAGTTACAAACATACAAAAAAAAAGCTACTAGGTAGCTGCAAAACTTAGCTTAACATAGCTTAACAGTTAACAGTGTCTTAACACACAGTCTCTTCATGTGTTTTTGTTGAGGAACAAGAGCATGTTGACAGAATCTGGGTCAAGACGAGCTCTTTCAGCTGATACAATGTCCCCAGCAGTACTGAAGACCCGCTCACTTGGCACATGATCAGGTATTTCTTGGCATGCCTACTGAGGAGTGGTAGTTCGTCAACCTTTCCCTGCCAAAATGTAAGCACATCATCTGAAGACTTCATCTTCGGCAAGGCCCTGAACTTCAGCATCTCCTGCTGAATTCTCAGCCTAAGTGGCAGCGCTGTCTCAACATATGCCACAACATCATCATCCTCAAATATTTCCTCCATTGCACTTAGCCTCGGCTGTTTTACAGGAGTCGTATCATCATCACTGTTCTCATGGGGCACTGGCACGGGCACAGCTTCGTCGGGTTCTGTATTCTTCAGCACAGTAGACATGTGAGTTTCGCTCACTTCGATGCTGTTTGTGAGCCGACCCCACACGTCCATTGGGACAACCGCGGAGCCCTTGAACCTCGGGTCCAGGGCTGTTGCTTCTTCGAGGAACTCTCTCCTTTCAGCTTCTCTATATCTTGCTGAGAGATCTTCCCTGATGGATGACTTAATGTCTTTTGTAAACTTGTCATCCTCCTCTTTGTCAGCCAAGTGCTGTTCCAGTTTGTGGAGCATAGGCAGCACCTGTCCAGAGGTTGGTCTCTTTTCAGACGACATCGCAACTGTGATAATGTAGGGGAGCTTCATCAGGTCGAGGAAACACTCCATCTTCTCCACGTCTTTATCGGAACACTTCTGCAGCCTCTTGAAGCGGTCTTTCTTTTTTATTCTCTCATCTAGGGAAGCAGCTACTACTGCTGGGTACTGTTCTACAAATCTTTCAACCATCAGGTAACTGCTATTCCAACGTGTCTTGCAGTCGAGGATGAGGGTGTGGTTGGGTTTCCCAAGGGCTTCTTGCTTCTCCTTCAGAACTACTTTGGCGAGATATGAATTGCGAAAGTAAGTGATTGGTGGTCTCATGATTGCCAGCATGCTACTCACAGTCGGCACATGCATCACCTTCTGAGTGGACAGGTTCAATGTATGGGCAAAGCAGTTAAGTGACAGTTTTATTGTAGCGTTCACCATTGCTCTAGCATTGTCCGTTGTCATTACATCAACCTTGCCCTCCAGGCTGAATTCCGTAAGACATTCTTTGATTTCTGCAGCAATGTTGTTTCCTGTTTGTGAGACTTTGGCCTTCAGCGTTTGCAGAACCCTCACTTGCATTGTCCAGTCTTTCAAATAGTGCACTGTTAGAGTCATATAATGGTCAGCCGCTCGTGACGTCCATCCGTCTCCAGTCAGGGCTGCGTACTCCACGTTCTTCAGCTCATCCTTTAGCTTGAGGAGGGCTACCTCGTACATTTGAGGAATGATCCTTTCCGACACTTCGTCACGGCCTGGAACTTGGTAGATGTGGTTACACTCCCTTAGAAGTGCCCGGAAATAGGGATTGTAAACTGTTGAAAACGGACGCAAGGATTTGACAATGTAATGGGATAATCTTGCTGTTATTGCGTGCTGCTTCTCTAGTGAAAACTTTGTCTGCTTGGCTAAGATAAAAGGATTCATCCTTGTTGTCGTGCCACTTCTGCCAGATGTACTCGCAACAGGTGTGGAAGGTGAGCTTGAAGTTGAAAATGTTCCCAGGGACGGTAAGTCAGGTGTCCATACCCCAGTGGCACTGGTACATTTAGACGTGGAGGCAACTGTTGTGGATGCAGGTGAAGTCTTTGGAGGTTGTTCTGCATTCAGGTTGGCCTGGACTGAAAGCAAAATTTCAGAATTATTTACAACTAGTAAAAGCACTGACACATTTGCTTTATTTCAGTACAGGAGGATCCTATGTGTGTTTGAGAGCATGTTTGTAGCAGAAATTTAAAAAGAAATAAAAATAACTTTTGTTACTGTTATTATTATTTCATTATTTATTTTTTCTTTTTTTTAATTAAGAATATAAGTTTTTTCAATAAGAGTTTTATTTATAAGAACTTTTCAATTAATTTAAGAGTGTATTTTTCTTAAAGCTTTCTATAAGTTATCTGTTCTTTTACTTCTGTGTCTACTTGTGTTGCAACTTGCAACACTGAAATTTACCCATTGTGTGGACAAATAAAGGCTTATCTTATCTTATCTTATATAACTGAGTACTGACACTGGCTTTGACAAGGGTACATAACTCATTGGCATATTGTTTTGCATTAAAAAAAAAAAAAAAATATATATATATATATATATATATATATATTTACAAACAAAATTGCTAACAAAACAGGCTGTCAAACATTAGGAAAATCATACAAAGTTATGATTAAGCTTACAAAAAAAGTTAATAGAACTCACCCTGATCATTGTTTTGCTCACCAACAATACCGAACATAGCTGTCAAAATTGCTGAGGCTGGATGCGGCGTCGTTTCAATCTGGTGATGGCGTCGCAAATGTCTTGAAATATTAGACGTACCTCCAGCGGTGTGGATAACGCTCTCACATAGTTTGCACTTTACCTGGTTCTGAGGGAGTTTAGTGACGTGGTCCCATACTCTGCTAAAAGGACGCCGCGGCATTGCGTACCGTAGAAGTCAAACAAACGTGACGCCGTCTGACGCTGAGAAAATGCAAAAGACTATAATCCAATATGGCACCCACATGCAGCCACGCGGTGTTTAACCAATCACATCGCTAGCTTCCCTTGACGTAATCCAAATCACACGACAGTTGCAATGACTTGCGAGACTTGGGGAATTCAGTAATGGCCGCGGCCGTGGACAGCGATGCACGGCAGTGTTTACATATTTTCAAGCACGAATTTCGCGATCTATGGATGTTTAAGATGGTCTGGATTCTAGAACGAAAAGGATATAATTTGTGAGTGTTAGATTTTTTAAGAGTCCGGAACCGAATCACCGGTTTTAACGAGTCTGAGTCCGGTCCGTCGTAGCGGTACGCATCCCTACCGGCATATCATCCACGCATGCGCAGCCATGGAAACGTGCTGCTATGGGAACGAGCCAGAACGAGGCTGCAGGTGAGCTGAAGATGTGTCCTATGATTGACATGTGGATGGACTACTCGGCTGTCCACGCCACGAGGAAATGAGACTCAGATTTGGCGACAAAACATCCTCAATTATCCCTTTATTTTTTGGCCGTGGCTGCAGAGCCGCGGCGCGGTCAAAAGGCCGCGCAGTTTCAGGAACCGCTGCACTTCCCTTATAGCCTCATGGCTAACCCTAACCTTAACCCGGCGCGGTCTAAAACGGTGCAAAAACGCAGTCAAATAGCGCAGCATTTTCAGGAGCCGCGGCGTGCGGCCGGGACAAAAATAACATGGCAGTTTCGGCCGCGCGCCGCGGCTCTGTAGACACTCCCAAAATTTTTAAGCATTGAGGATTTTTTGGAGCTTAATACTAAAATCAGTGTTATACTGTGCATCAAAAAGAAAGATGTTCTGAAGGACACATTTATCAAGCTGTGCGTCATAAACTGTGAAAAGAACAAGTTCTTTAAAATGCAAATTATGTTAAAATGAGCCGATGGCGACAAAAGGGCAAACGCTCAGAAGGAACACGCACATCCACGTGTGGCACTACTTTTTAATACGGCACACATCCGTCTTATCTGTGTTTCCTCGTGCCGACTCGTCATCCCTCATTTTATCATCTACATCTAACAACCCGAGCTGTCCTCACTGCGTGGACAAAGAACCGGGAAATAGGACGGTCAGAAAAGAATTGTGATTGGACCCTAGTGACACTATGCGGCGTCCTCAAAAAGTAACCTCCTTTGTGCATCGATAAGTGTAAGACTGAGGGCCTTATCTTGGGAACAGCGACTGTGGAAGCGCAGACGGAGCTTCGGGGCGTATGATCCGAGTGCGAACACGCCACGGGCAGCGCCGCTCCCGTGTCCAGGCGCGCACGGGCCTCTGGGTGCGGCGAGCAAAGGCTGCGACAAAGATATAGTCAAGTTATTCGAGAGAATTGGAACTAAATATAAGTGAAACCTAAAACGGTAGGCTCTGACCTAATTCACTTTAAAATGGTGTAATCCCTCATTCGTCCAGGAGCTTTTTCTACAACTAATTCACTTCATCTGTAATTGTTGGTGTCAAACACATGAAACTTACGCCGGTTGGTTGTTTGTCCGCGCTGGCCATGAATTCACATCATTCCATTTGATAATTATCATCATTAAGATATTCCGTGTACTCAAAGACAAGCACAAAGAACCTCGTGTCCGTGAGTGTGCGCAGCCAGTGGTGCCAGGGAAAATGTGAAGCAGAAGATGTGTTGTCTGCATTTGACCCGTCCTCCCAGGCAGCGCCCAGGGACCTCCAGGGGGCCACATCTTTGTGCTCGGCTTAGTCGGGAGTCAAGGCCGTTAGCTACAGAAACATGCGACCTCCACAGCTCCGGGAGATGAACCTGTGTCCTTCTTGCTGCGAGGTGAGGGGTGCTTGCCACTCTGCCACCCACCGTGCCCAGAATAAGCTTTGCTGCGTGTGGCCTGTGGGTGCTTGTGTTTCTCCCCTCTAAGTGCCAAGAATCAGAAACAGAATCAGAAAAGGTTTATTGCCATTGTCAGTGAACAGAACTTGATTTTGATGCAACATAAAACGATGAACAATAACAAATCAAAATGTATCAAATAAGGCATTAAAGAAAAAGTCCTGGCGCTGCTCATGGATATGTTCCATGTTCAGACCTCAGCCTGCTCGGATGTGGAGCGCTGCGGGAGCTGCTTGTTCTTCACGCGGCTCAGTTGGACCATGTTGGATTGTTCACATGGATCATGTTGGATCTGTGCTTATTGTTCGTTGCTTCCTGTTGATGTTTTCCTTGCTTTGCTTTTACCTGGTCTCAGTCCTGCGTGACAATAGCCTCCCGTAGGGCTATTTCTGTTCACACGCGGTGAGGAGTGGGACATAGTCTCTGTGCAGCTGCAAACTCCAGCAAGAAATCCATACATTTAAAAGGAGGCAAATAGGGCGCGTTAGCGTCCTCCTCTTGCGCTGCGTAGGCGTGGCCCAATCACTGCTGCTTACAGCTTTATTTTAATTTCTTCTTATAATCTTGACTTTATGTTTTTAACTGAAACATGGCTTGACAACAACACAAGGAATGTATAGAATCTGCTCCGCCCAACGTTAAGTTTGCATCTGAAACACCAGAAAACAAAAAGGGGGCGGGGTCACTTTAGAGATATATATAATATATATATATATATAATGACCCGCAGGTTGTTTTTTGGGGTGTTTTCATCATTTGAGTGTCTCCTTTAAAATGGAGCTAAAACAGCCTCTCCAGAACTGCCAACGTTTTAGTGATGATTTGACTGAAACGTTTCAGTCGCACAGACTTTGATGGTTTGGTCATTACAGGTGGTTTCAATGTTCATGTGGATCATATTTGGAGAACTGATGATTTGGTCGGAGCACAGAAAAGCTCCGGCTTCAAAAAGAGATTTACAAAGAGAAGTAATACATAATTGGACGCTGCAGTAACAACGGGCGTGTCCTAAAACACAGTGAAACAATCACGGGGACTTCTGCCCCATCACAATCTTTTCAAAGGAAATTCTCTGTTTGAAATTAAAGTTGTATTTGAGATCTGATGTAATTTCACACATTTTAGAATGACTAAAGAGAGAGGCTGAAATTCTCTCAATAGACACAAGTTTCAATTAAATTTCAATTCAGTTTATTTTTGTAATGCCAGAAATCACAGCAGCAGTTTCCTCGAAGGGTGACAGTGAAAAACAGACTCAACAATGTTCATATTTAGCAAATGTCCCAGCGTCCCGTGACCTTAGACCTACAAGAACCCTTTGGGAGGAAGTAGAAACCTGGGGGAGAACCTCGGGTGAAGAAGACACGCTTCAGTTAGATCAGGCCATGGCAGGTGTGACGCGACGTGACGCACACGCTAACCTGTAATTACCATGAATATGAATAATAATCATGTAATCACAATGTGTATTATATCCACCCAACAGTTTCTATGCAATTAAGAACTACACGCAAGCCTTTTCTTTTGGCTCTTTACACAATGGAGTTTATTTTTATGTTTATAACTTTAATCTAAAACCATTAATATACAAACCATAGAAATGAAAAGGCAAGTGCAGAAAAATAACATTTTTACTTTAATAAAGTAAGAAGACTAAATACAAAATAGCCCGGTATTTATCCCCAGAGTCAGGACTAAACATGGAGCGGCCTCCTGCTGGTGCCAGAGTCAGGACTAAACATGGACCGGCCTCCTGCTGGTGCCAGAGTCAGGACTAAACATGGACCGGCCTCCTGCTGGTGCCAGAGTCAGGACTAAACATGGAGCGGCCTCCTGCTGGTGCCAGAGTCAGGACTAAACATGGACCGGCCTCCTGCTGGTGCCAGAGTCAGGACTAAACATGGACCGGCCTCCTGCTGGTGCCAGAGTCAGGACTAAACATGGACCGGCCTCCTGCTGGTGCCAGAGTCAGGACTAAACATGGGCCGGCCTCCTGCTGGTGCCAGAGTCAGGACTAAACATGGGCCGGCCTCCTGCTGGTGCCAGAGTCAGGACTAAACATGGGCCGGCCTCCTGCTGGTGCCAGAGTCAGGACTAAACATGGACCGGCCTCCTGCTGGTGCCAGAGTCAGGACTAAACATGGACCGGCCTCCTGCTGGTGCCAGAGTCAGGACTAAACATGGACCGGCCTCCTGCTGGTGCCAGAGTCAGGACTAAACATGGACCGGCCTCCTGCTGGTGCCAGAGTCAGGACTAAACATGGACCGGCCTCCTGCTGGTGCCAGAGTCAGGACTAAACATGGACCGGCCTCCTGCTGGTGCCAGAGTCAGGACTAAACATGGACCGGCCTCCTGCTGGTGCCAGAGTCAGGACTAAACATGGGCCGGCCTCCTGCTGGTGCCAGAGTCAGGACTAAACATGGGCCGGCCTCCTGCTGGTGCCAGAGTCAGGACTAGACATGGGCCGGCCTCCTGCTGGTGCCAGAGTCAGGACTAAACATGGGCCGGCCTCCTGCTGGTGCCAGAGTCAGGACTAAACATGGACCGGCCTCCTGCTGGTGCCCAGAGTCAGGACTAAACATGGGCCGGCCTCCTGCTGGTGCCTTTAGATGGTGCGACTGATGAATTAAACTCAAATGTGAGACAGTTTCATGATTTAAATCCTCGTTTATCGTCCTCGTCTCGTCTCTTTTCTTCTCATGTTAAGTATTATCGTCTTTATTTGTTTGTGGTGTGAGTGAAACCCGCCTTTAAATGTCAAGCCCTTTGAAACACTTTCTTTACAAAGTGTGTTCTATAATAAACTTGTCTTTCCAAACGTAAAGGACACAATAAACATTCATTATCTGCTGCTCGGCAACGGGACTCCCACTCATCACTGCACATAGTTTCATAAGTGCTCGTCAGGGAGCGCCTGATTTACGACCGGCTGTGATTTACGACGGGACAGTTCTTCTGTTGGACCAGTTCTGATCACTTCTACTTTTAGCCTCTTGTTTGTTTTCTTTCATGTCTGGAAAAAGATTTGATTAATTAAAAAATAACAAATACAGAATATGGAAAACGCGGAGGACGAACGTCTGTGTCTCACGTCCTTTTATCTGTGGAGACATTGTGGAAAGTAGCACAAATCCACCATTTCACTCCGAACGTCCCCACACTGGGACGGGTTTGGGTCCTGACGGGACAGCTCAGGGGGCAGCTCATGGGACACGAGACAGTTCAGGGGACACGGGACAGCTCACAGGACAGCTCACAGGACACGGACAGCTCACGGGACAGCTCACTGGACAGCTCAGGGGAAAGCTCAGGGGACAGCTCAGGGGACACAGGACAGCTCAGGGGACAGCTCACGGGACACAGGACAGCTCAGGGGACAGCTCACGGGACACAGGACAGCTCAGGGGACAGCTCACGGGAAAGCTCAGGGGACAGCTCAGGACAAGGCTTTTCTGGGACATTGAGCGTCCGGCTATCGGAGGGTCAGGGTTTACGTGAGGTCAGAGGTCTGGCTTCGCCGTCGTCCCGGGAAACACGCTCGAGGCTCTTGTCTAGACGCCAGAACGTTTTGATAGGACACGCCCGTGAGTGCAGCGCTGACGGAGCTGGAGGCGGGACATGGAGGCGGGACGTGGATGCGGGACGTGTTGTCGGGACGTGGAGGCGGGACGTGGAGGCGGGTTCATCCTCGGCCAATCCGGAAACGCCATCGATGCGTTTGAGCAACACGTCGTCTGTGAAATCGCACGACTTCGACTTCTGCCAATCTGACATCTCCATGGAAACGCTCCAAACACAGATTCCAGTCGATTATCGGAATCGTGACTTTGTTTCTTTTGAATCGAACGTTCCGTAGAAGTTTGATCTCCATAAAAGTGTAAAACAGCCAAAGTCGTGGACAATTCAGCACAAATCACTTCATTTCAGTCACGAAACACGACTGAACGTTTTACTTTTTTCACGACTCAAATGAAAACACGACCAAAAAAACGCAAAAATACTCGATTATGACGCTGACGATGTCCCTCAAGTTCGTCTGCGGCGCTTTAGTTTCCCGCAAATTAACTTTATGCCATAAGAAAGAAACATGTCGGTGTAATCCCTCATTGGTCCAGGCGTGTTCCATAGTAGAAAAAGCTTCAGTTGTTTCATCTGGACTCAGTTTGAAAAAGTAGACGTTTCGACTCTCATCCAAGAGTCATTGTCAATAAAAGAATTTAAACTTCAAATCTTCAAACGAGTGATTAGAGGCTTCAAGATGGAGATGCACGGCGCTCTGAGGTCCTGAACTTGTATTTCTTCTGTGCTGATAAAGCCTCTTGTGTAGAGGCTGTTTTGTCTCACCTATGTACCGTTCTTTACAGCTTTCTTCACTGCATTGGATCGAATAAACTACATTGCTCTGTTTTTGAGTCGGCAACTTGTCCTTAGGGTGAACCAGTTTTTGTCTTAAAGTGTTTCCTGGTTTAAAATAAACAGGGACTTCGTGTTGTCTAAAAATTCTCTGCAGTTTTTCCGACAGGCCAGACACATAAGGGATTTAGAAACACCCTTCCTTCTCTGTTCAGTTTCCCTTTTGTCCTGCTTCTTGGTTCTCTTCACTCTGTTGAGAGCCCAAGCGGGGTAACCACAGGCTGAGAGGGCATTTCGGACATGTTTTTCCTCTTTCTTCTTGCCCTCTGAGCTGGTGGGCACACCTTGAGCTCTGTGTTGTAAGGTTCTGATCACACCCAGCTTGTGCTGTAGTGGGTGGTTGGAACCAAAGAGCAGATACTGGTCCGTGTGTGTAGGTTTCCTATATACTTCTATTTGGAGTTTCCCGTCCTCTCCTCTGATCGTGGAACAATCAAGAAAGGCCAAGCGATTCTCCTTAGCGTCTTCTCTTGTAAACCTGATATGTGGGTCCACAGCATTGATGTGATCAGAGAAGGTTTCCAGCTCTTGTTTCTTGATTGTTACAAAAGTATCATCGACATAGCGGAGCCACAGTTTTGGGGCGGAGCCTGAGAATGAGGCCAGTGCCTTCTTCTCAAAGTGCTCCATGTACAGGTTGGCCACTATGGGAGAGACGGGCGAGCCCATGGCACAGCCGTGAATCTGTCTGTAAAATTGTCCCCGGAATTGAAAGTAAGTGGTGTTCAGACAGATGTCCAACAGTTTACATATGTGTTCAGGTGTCAGTTTGGTCCTTTCCTGTAGGGTGGTGTCTTCCTGCACTCTGATCCTCACTGCTGCTACTGCATCAGAGGTCGGGATGCAGGTGAACAGGGACACAACATCATATGAAACCATGAGGTCATCTGGCTCCAGTTGGAGATGTTTCACTTTATCCACAAAGTTGTGCGTGTTTTCCACATGATGTTCCGAATTCCCCACAAGCGGAGCCAATATAGTTGTTAAATGCTTGGCCACATTGTAAGTGATGGAATCTGTGCTGCACACTATGGGTCTGAGTGGAACCTCCTTTTTGTGTATTTTTGGAAGGCCATAAATGCAGGGCATGGCTTCCCCAGGATACAGTCTGTAATACAGAGGCCGGTCTATCGCTTCCTCTTTTTCCAGCCTTTGTAAACAGTCTATCACTTTCTTCTTGTAGCCACTGGTCGGATCTCTTTTCAAGCGCTCGTATGTGGTCGTGTCCTCGAGGAGGGTGTGGACTTTGGCTTCGTAATCAGCTGCGTTGAGAATCACAGTGCAACGTCCCTTGTCTGCTGGGAGGATGTTGATGCTATGATCTTTTTCCAGTGCTGAAAGTGCTTTTCTCTCTTCAGATGTGATATTTGAAGGAGGTGGTTTGGCACTCTTCAGGGTCGCTGTGACACGTAACCTCAGGTCTGCAGCCTCCGATTCAGTCATTTTGTTGTTTCTAATTGCCGTTTCAGTGGCTGTGATGTAGTCCTCTGTAGGGATGTGTTTAGAGGTGACAGAAAAGTTGAGCCCTTTGCTAATCAGGCACTCAGGGTGGTTGAGCCAGGGTCTCACTAAGACAAAGAGGTTTTAACAGCCCATTAAGATTCTGAATAGGCTAGCTCGGTAGATACAAGGGGGAAGTTTCTGTTGAAACAAACAACTCTTTCTACTTCAGGAAGGCTCTCCCAATGGGCGGGTCTTACCACAGAACAGTATTAATATCGGAGTTCTCGACCTAAATTCTGTTATTGACAATGACTCTTGGATGAGAGTCGAAACGTCTACTTTTTCAAACTGAGTCCAGATGACTACAACTGAAGCTTTTTCTACTATAAGAAAGAAACAGAAAGTTGTTTGTCGGCTGTTGCTGCGACGATGCAGCGCTTAGCTTTAGCCCGTTTGCTAACGACAGGGGGAGATAAAGGACACTTCAACTCAACACACAACAGTTAACTGCGCTACTTTCCCCCACAAACATCTTGTTTACGGAGAGAGAGTTACAATGAAGGTCCTGGACGCCTTTAAGATCGCCAGACTCAATAATAATGACATCCGTGACGTCTCAACATGTCGGTGTGAGTTTATCTCTAAACTCTTCGTCTGAACGATGTGGACGAACTTCCTTTTCCTTGTCTCGGGGGAACGTTTCCTCCGCTCGACCTGCGCGTCCTTCTAAAATTAGCCTCGGTTTGGTTCCGGGAGAATCTGGGGCAGCTCAGCGGGGCGACGGGCGAATATCAGGGCGACGGGCGAATATCAGGGCGACGGGCGAATATCAGGGCGACAGGGCGAATATCAGGGCGACGGGCGAATATCAGGGCGACAGGGCGAATATCAGGGCGACGGGCGAATATCAGGGCGACAGGGCGAATATCAGGGCGACGGGCGAATATCAGGGCGACAGGGCGAATATCAGGGCGACGGGCGAATATCAGGGCGACGGGCGAATATCAGGGCGACGGGCGAATATCCATACTTCTGCTGCAGCGCTCGAGGAATAGAGTCAGTCACAGTCCGAGTTCCATCTCCAGGACCAGAAAAAGAGCTGGAATCTGCCTAAAACGGCTCCACATCATGACTGAGCTGGACATAAATCTCTCTGAACCAGGACAAGAACGTGATCCCAGCACGATCCACGAGCGACACCTCCACAAGCACGAGGTCACAAGGTCACGAGGTCAGGAAGGTCGGGAATGTCGCGACGTCACACAAACACGTCCGCTTTATCTCACGGGGAAATACTGGGAGTGGCAGCACAATGTGCGCTGGGAATGAGATGGGAATGAGATGGGAATGAGATGGGAATGAGATGGGAATGAAGCCCCGGAGTCCCGGAGCTGGAGGCTGCTCCGGGGCAGGTTGTGTGGGTCCTCAGAGCAGCAGCTCCAGTCCCACTGAAGAAGACCACGCATCGTTATATTGTCCTTCGAGAAAGCTTTGAACGCTGTTTGTGGAGATCAGACTTAAAGTTGTACAAATCACTCTTTGTCTTTATGTTTCATTCATATATTACGTCTGTTTTTATTGAAATGGTTGTGTTTATGTGAAGTACAAACACGTACTTAGTTTCTCCACGTTAAATACATAAAACAGGGGTTAGGGTCCGCTCTGGTTCTAAAGCTCACGGTAGAGGGCGGAGCATGAACGTGCCTCTGAACACGCCCACAGACTGAGCAGCTGCTGGAGAAGAAGAGCCAAGCTTCCTGCAGTACTGCTCAGCGCCTGTAGAGGCTTCAGCAGCAGAAGAGATCTATTAAATAGATCCAAATCCGCCCGTTTTCCCCTCATAGGATGTTCTAAAATGTTTTGAACATTTTAATGATGATGCGACACACGCTTCTGACAAAAGCGTTTAGAGCTCAAAAAAACATTCGTCACTCACTCGATACTGTCGTCCAATAACAAAGAGAAATCATTAAAAGCTTTCGAGCAATGACACGCCGTGGGAGCGATGCAACGCCACAATTCACTTTAATTATATGTCATTTATTTTGGTAAAGCCCAAAATCACAACAGCGTTTGCCTCAAAGGGCGACGAAGAGAGACCGACATGTGGCACTTCAGCCCGAACAGAACATCTCACAGTTCATTTAAAACTGACAATAAAAGAGGTTTGTTCATTTAAAACTGACAATAAAAGAGGTTTGTTCATTTAAAACTGACAATAAAAGAGGTTTGTTCATTTAAAACTGACAATAAAAGAGGTTTGTTCATTTAAAACTGACAATAAAAGAGGTTTGTTCATTTAAAACTGACAATAAAAGAGGTTTGTTCATTTAAAACTGACAATAAAAGAGGTTTGTTCATTTAAAACTGACAATAAAAGAGGTTTGTTCATTTAAAACTGACATTAAAAGAGGTTTGAAGTTCTCAGAATCAGTCGCTCGTTCAGACGTTCATGTGACGCGCGAACAATTCATTATTAAAGTCGTTACAGTCAAATTATTAAAGTGATTGACACATTTGGCCCGAGACGTTAATTATGGCCAAACAGTTGAGTTTGAGAGAGTTAAGATGAGATCAAATAACCTCTATTTGTCCCACAATGGGAAATTCCAGTGTTACAACACAAAGTAGGTACAGAAGTAAAATGATACACTCTTATACTCATAATATAATAGTATTATAAAAATAGTAATAACAATGTAACACTCTTATTTACAGCAGTTATATGGACAGAGAATATTGCACCAGGAGGATTGACATTATGTTACAGTATTGCACATGATTATGACAGTATTGCACATGATTATGACAGTATTGCACATGATTATGACAGTATTGCACATGGGTATGACAGTATTGCACATGACAGTATTACACATGACAGTATTACACATGATTATGACAGTATTGCACATGGGTATGACAGTATTGCACATGACAGTATTGGACATGACAGTATTACACATGACAGTGTTGCACATGACAATATTGCACATGATTATGACAGTATTGCACATGACAGTATTACACATGATTATGACAGTATTGCACATGACAGTATTACACATGATTATGACAGTATTGCGCATGACAGTATTACACATGATTATGACAGTATTGCATATGATTATGACAGTATTGCACATGAGTATGACAGTATTGCACATGACAGTATTGCACATGACAGTATTACACATGACAGTATTGCACATGACAGTATTACACATGATTATGACAGTATTGCACATGGGTATGACAGTATTGCACATGACAGTATTGCACATGACAGTATTGCACATGACAGTATTACACATGACAGTATTGCACATGACAGTATTACACATGACTATGACAGTATTGCACATGCTGTGGATATTGATCAAATTATTGTCACGTCTGTGTCCTATTTATAATGAGTCAAGACGATCTTGCTGCATATGGGTCACAATGAACTATTCTGTGTATTTTAACTATTCTGTGTATTTTCTGATCATCTGTGGACTAGTCTAAACAATATTAAAGCGGACGTCATAGCGAAGGTCAGGCCCTTTTTATCAGACCCAAGCAACAGCGATATAAAACACAGCTAATTCTTGTGAAGAGTCGAATCTCAGCTGCAAGACGAACAACATGCCGCTGTTTTGCCTGTTTTTCCCTGTTTTCATCAAATAAAGAACTTGAGAACGATCTTCGCCTCTCGCAGTCTGTATAGACTAAACTTCGACAATGCCAGTATTGCACATGACAGTATTGCACATCAAATCAAATCAAATCAATTTATTTTTGTAAGGCCCAAAATCACAACAACAGTTGCCTCTGAGGGCCACAGGGAGAAATGAATCAACAATGTCTGTGGTGGCGATGAAGTCAGACAATGTCTGTGGTGGCGAGGGACGATGTCCCAGGGTCCTCTGTCCTTAGACTCTCCTTCTCGGCCAGGAAAAACTACAAAAAAAACCTCTTTGGGAAAAAAGCGTAGAAACCTGAAGTTCCAGTGAAGGAGAGATCCGACTCTCACACATGATTATGACAGTATTGCACATGCCAGTATTGCACATGCCAGTATTGTAAATGGATTGACAGTATTGCACATGATTATGACAGTATTGCACATGCCAGTATTGCACATGCCAGTATTGTAAATGGATTGACAGTATTGCACATGATTATGACAGTATTGCACATGACAGTATTGCACATGACAGTATTGCACGTGACAGTATTGCACATGACAGTATTGTAAATGGATTGACAGTATTGCACATGACAGTATTGCACATGATTATGACAGTATTGCACATGACAGTATTGCACGTGACAGTATTGCACATGACTATGACAGTATTGCACATGACAGTATTGCACATGACAGTATTGCACGTGACAGTATTGCACATGATTATGACAGTATTGCACACGATTATGACAGTATTGCACACGATTATGACAGTATTGCACATGATTATGACAGTATTGCACATGACAGTATTACACGCCACATAACTCCACGTGACTCCATGTGACAATAACCTCACACCTCTTCGTTACAGGGCAGAGTGCATTATGGGTCTACACGCCGGAATAATCGCTTATGCAAGAGTGTGAATGTGCACAGCATCAAAGAGCGTTTCTTTACACGTTGGACAGGACAATCTGACCTTTTCACTCCAGGTCATAATGATTGGACAAACACGCTCAGCCCCAATTAACGCCGCGGCGTGACGAGCGGCGCCGACCCGGCCTCGTCCCGTGTGTTTGTCAGGATCAATGAATAAAAAGTCTTTGTGTTTTCACAGGAAAATGTGCCTTATTAGCGGCACATTTTCCCCCGCCGCCCGTGCTCCGGCGGGCGCCGCCCGTGCTCCGGCGGCGAGGTGACATATTATAGACGCAATAGAAAGAAAACTACTTGCGTTCCTGCAGAAGACGCTTGTTTTAAAGGTCTCCGGGGAAACGCGGCGTCGCTAATGACGTGTCCGAATGCTACTGACGTGTCCGAATGCTACTGACGTGTCCGAATGCTACTGACGTGTCCGAATGCTAATGACGTGTCCGAATGCTAATGACGTGTCCGAATGCTACTGACGTGTCCGAATGCTACTGACGTGTCCGAATGCTACTGACGTGTCCGAATGCTACTGACGTGTCCGAATGCTAATGACGTGTCCGAATGCTACTGACGTGTCCGAATGCTACTGACGTGTCCGAATGCTAATGACGTGTCCGAATGCTACTGACGTGTCCGAATGCTACTGACGTGTCCGAATGCTACTGACGTGTCCGAATGCTACTGACGTGTCCGAATGCTACTGACGTGTCCGAATGCTAATGACGTGTCCGAATGCTAATGACGTGTCCGAATGCTACTGACGTGTCCGAATGCTACTGACGTGTCCGAATGCTACTGACGTGTCCGAATGCTACTGACGTGTCCGAATGCTAATGACGTGTCCGAATGCTACTGACGTGTCCGAATGCTACTGACGTGTCCGAATGCTACTGACGTGTCCGAATGCTAATGACGTGTCCGAATGCTAATGACGTGTCCGAATGCTACTGACGTGTCCGAATGCTACTGACGTGTCCGAATGCTACTGACGTGTCCGAATGCTACTGACGTGTCCGAATGCTAATGACGTGTCCGAATGCTAATGACGTGTCCGAATGCTACTGACGTGTCCGAATGCTACTGACGTGTCCGAATGCTACTGACGTGTCCGAATGCTACTGACGTGTCCGAATGCTACTGACGTGTCCGAATGCTAATGACGTGTCCGAATGCTACTGACGTGTCCGAATGCTAATGACGTGTCCGAATGCTAATGACGTGTCCGAATGCTACTGACGTGTCCAAATGCTACTGACGTGTCCGAATGCTACTGACGTGTCCGAATGCTAATGACGTGTCCGAATGCTACTGACGTGTCCGAATGCTACTGACGTGTCCGAATGCTAATGACGTGTCCGAATGCTACTGACGTGTCCGAATGCTAATGACGTGTCCGAATGCTACTGACGTGTCCGAATGCTACTGACGTGTCCGAATGCTACTGACGTGTCCGAATGCTACTGACGTGTTCGAATGCTACTGACGTGTCCGAATGCTACTGACGTGTCCGAATGCTAATGACGTGTCCGAATGCTACTGACGTGTCCGAATGCTAATGACGTGTCCGAATGCTACTGACGTGTCCGAATGCTACTGACGAGTCCGAATGCTAATGACGTGTCCGAATGCTAATGACGTGTCCGAATGCTACTGACGTGTCCGAATGCTACTGACGTGTCCGAATGCTCGAATGCTACTGACGTGTCCGAATGCTACTGACGTGTCCGAATGCTACTGACGTGTCCGAATGCTCGAATGCTACTGACGTGTCCGAATGCTACTGACGTGTCCGAATGCTAATGACGTGTCCGAATGCTACTGACGTGTCCGAATGCTACTGACGTGTCCGAATGCTAATGACGTGTCCGAATGCTACTGACGTGTCCGAATGCTCGAATGCTACTGACGTGTCCGAATGCTACTGACGTGTCCGAATGCTACTGACGTGTCCGAATGCTAATGACGTGTCCGAATGCTACTGACGTGTCCGAATGCTACTGACGTGTCCGAATGCTAATGACGTGTCCGAATGCTACTGACGTGTCCGAATGCTACTGACGTGTCCGAATGCTAATGACGTGTCTGAATGCTACTGACGTGTCCAAATGCTACTGACGTGTCCGAATGCTACTGACGTGTCCGAATGCTAATGACGTGTCCGAATGCTACTGACGTGTCCGAATGCTACTGACGTGTCCGAATGCTACTGACGTGTCCGAATGCTAATGACGTGTCCGAATGCTACTGACGTGTCCGAATGCTAATGACGTGTCCGAATGCTAATGACGTGTCCGAATGCTACTGACGTGTCCGAATGCTACTGACGTGTCCGAATGCTACTGACGTGTCCGAATGCTAATGACGTGTCCGAATGCTACTGACGTGTCCGAATGCTACTGACGTGTCCGAATGCTACTGACGTGTCCGAATGCTACTGACGTGTCCGAATGCTACTGACGTGTCCGAATGCTAATGACGTGTCCGAATGCTACTGACGTGTCCGAATGCTACTGACGTGTCCGAATGCTAATGACGTGTCCGAATGCTACTGACGTGTCCGAATGCTACTGACGTGTCCGAATGCTAATGACGTGTCCGAATGCTACTGACGTGTCCGAATGCTACTGACGTGTCCGAATGCTAATGACGTGTCCGAATGCTACTGACGTGTCCGAATGCTACTGACGTGTCCGAATGCTAATGACGTGTCCGAATGCTACTGACGTGTCCGAATGCTAATGACGTGTCCGAATGCTACTGACGTGTCCGAATGCTACTGACGTGTCCGAATGCTACTGACGTGTCCGAATGCTACTGACGTGTCCGAATGCTACTGACGTGTCCGAATGCTAATGACGTGTCCGAATGCTACTGACGTGTCCGAATGCTAATGACGTGTCCGAATGCTAATGACGTGTCCGAATGCTACTGACGTGTCCGAATGCTAATGACGTGTCCGAATGCTAATGACGTGTCCGAATGCTAATGACGTGTCCGAATGCTACTGACGTGTCCGAATGCTAATGACGTGTCCGAATGCTACTGACGTGTCCGAATGCTACTGACGTGTCCGAATGCTAATGACGTGTCCGAATGCTAATGACGTGTCCGAATGCTACTGACGTGTCCGAATGCTACTGACGTGTCCGAATGCTACTGACGTGTCCGAATGCTAATGACGTGTCCGAATGCTACTGACGTGTCCGAATGCTACTGACGTGTCCGAATGCTAATGACGTGTCCGAATGCTACTGACGTGTCCGAATGCTAATGACGTGTCCGAATGCTACTGACGTGTCCGAATGCTACTGACGTGTCCGAATGCTACTGACGTGTCCGAATGCTAATGACGTGTCCGAATGCTACTGACGTGTCCGAATGCTACTGACGTGTCCGAATGCTACTGACGTGTCCGAATGCTACTGACGTGTCCGAATGCTACTGACGTGTCCGAATGCTAATGACGTGTCCGAATGCTACTGACGTGTCCGAATGCTACTGACGTGTCCGAATGCTAATGACGTGTCCGAATGCTACTGACGTGTCCGAATGCTACTGACGTGTCCGAATGCTAATGACGTGTCCGAATGCTACTGACGTGTCCGAATGCTACTGACGTGTCCGAATGCTACTGACGTGTCCGAATGCTAATGACGTGTCCGAATGCTACTGACGTGTCCGAATGCTAATGACGTGTCCGAATGCTACTGACGTGTCCGAATGCTAATGACGTGTCCGAATGCTACTGACGTGTCCGAATGCTACTGACGTGTCCGAATGCTACTGACGTGTCCGAATGCTACTGACGTGTCCGAATGCTAATGACGTGTCCGAATGCTACTGACGTGTCCGAATGCTAATGACGTGTCCGAATGCTACTGACGTGTCCGAATGCTACTGACGTGTCCGAATGCTAATGACGTGTCCGAATGCTAATGACGTGTCCGAATGCTACTGACGTGTCCGAATGCTACTGACGTGTCCGAATGCTCGAATGCTACTGACGTGTCCGAATGCTACTGACGTGTCCGAATGCTACTGACGTGTCCGAATGCTCGAATGCTACTGACGTGTCCGAATGCTACTGACGTGTCCGAATGCTAATGACGTGTCCGAATGCTACTGACGTGTCCGAATGCTACTGACGTGTCCGAATGCTAATGACGTGTCCGAATGCTACTGACGTGTCCGAATGCTCGAATGCTACTGACGTGTCCGAATGCTACTGACGTGTCCGAATGCTACTGACGTGTCCGAATGCTAATGACGTGTCCGAATGCTACTGACGTGTCCGAATGCTACTGACGTGTCCGAATGCTAATGACGTGTCCGAATGCTACTGACGTGTCCGAATGCTACTGACGTGTCCGAATGCTAATGACGTGTCTGAATGCTACTGACGTGTCCAAATGCTACTGACGTGTCCGAATGCTACTGACGTGTCCGAATGCTAATGACGTGTCCGAATGCTACTGACGTGTCCGAATGCTACTGACGTGTCCGAATGCTACTGACGTGTCCGAATGCTAATGACGTGTCCGAATGCTACTGACGTGTCCGAATGCTAATGACGTGTCCGAATGCTAATGACGTGTCCGAATGCTACTGACGTGTCCGAATGCTACTGACGTGTCCGAATGCTACTGACGTGTCCGAATGCTAATGACGTGTCCGAATGCTACTGACGTGTCCGAATGCTACTGACGTGTCCGAATGCTACTGACGTGTCCGAATGCTACTGACGTGTCCGAATGCTACTGACGTGTCCGAATGCTAATGACGTGTCCGAATGCTACTGACGTGTCCGAATGCTACTGACGTGTCCGAATGCTAATGACGTGTCCGAATGCTACTGACGTGTCCGAATGCTCGAATGCTACTGACGTGTCCGAATGCTACTGACGTGTCCGAATGCTACTGACGTGTCCGAATGCTAATGACGTGTCCGAATGCTACTGACGTGTCCGAATGCTACTGACGTGTCCGAATGCTAATGACGTGTCCGAATGCTACTGACGTGTCCGAATGCTACTGACGTGTCCGAATGCTAATGACGTGTCTGAATGCTACTGACGTGTCCAAATGCTACTGACGTGTCCGAATGCTACTGACGTGTCCGAATGCTAATGACGTGTCCGAATGCTACTGACGTGTCCGAATGCTACTGACGTGTCCGAATGCTACTGACGTGTCCGAATGCTAATGACGTGTCCGAATGCTACTGACGTGTCCGAATGCTAATGACGTGTCCGAATGCTAATGACGTGTCCGAATGCTACTGACGTGTCCGAATGCTACTGACGTGTCCGAATGCTACTGACGTGTCCGAATGCTAATGACGTGTCCGAATGCTACTGACGTGTCCGAATGCTACTGACGTGTCCGAATGCTACTGACGTGTCCGAATGCTACTGACGTGTCCGAATGCTACTGACGTGTCCGAATGCTAATGACGTGTCCGAATGCTACTGACGTGTCCGAATGCTACTGACGTGTCCGAATGCTAATGACGTGTCCGAATGCTACTGACGTGTCCGAATGCTACTGACGTGTCCGAATGCTAATGACGTGTCCGAATGCTACTGACGTGTCCGAATGCTACTGACGTGTCCGAATGCTAATGACGTGTCCGAATGCTACTGACGTGTCCGAATGCTACTGACGTGTCCGAATGCTAATGACGTGTCCGAATGCTACTGACGTGTCCGAATGCTAATGACGTGTCCGAATGCTACTGACGTGTCCGAATGCTACTGACGTGTCCGAATGCTACTGACGTGTCCGAATGCTACTGACGTGTCCGAATGCTACTGACGTGTCCGAATGCTAATGACGTGTCCGAATGCTACTGACGTGTCCGAATGCTAATGACGTGTCCGAATGCTAATGACGTGTCCGAATGCTACTGACGTGTCCGAATGCTAATGACGTGTCCGAATGCTAATGACGTGTCCGAATGCTAATGACGTGTCCGAATGCTACTGACGTGTCCGAATGCTAATGACGTGTCCGAATGCTACTGACGTGTCCGAATGCTACTGACGTGTCCGAATGCTAATGACGTGTCCGAATGCTAATGACGTGTCCGAATGCTACTGACGTGTCCGAATGCTACTGACGTGTCCGAATGCTACTGACGTGTCCGAATGCTAATGACGTGTCCGAATGCTACTGACGTGTCCGAATGCTACTGACGTGTCCGAATGCTAATGACGTGTCCGAATGCTACTGACGTGTCCGAATGCTAATGACGTGTCCGAATGCTACTGACGTGTCCGAATGCTACTGACGTGTCCGAATGCTACTGACGTGTCCGAATGCTAATGACGTGTCCGAATGCTACTGACGTGTCCGAATGCTACTGACGTGTCCGAATGCTACTGACGTGTCCGAATGCTACTGACGTGTCCGAATGCTACTGACGTGTCCGAATGCTAATGACGTGTCCGAATGCTACTGACGTGTCCGAATGCTACTGACGTGTCCGAATGCTAATGACGTGTCCGAATGCTACTGACGTGTCCGAATGCTACTGACGTGTCCGAATGCTAATGACGTGTCCGAATGCTACTGACGTGTCCGAATGCTACTGACGTGTCCGAATGCTACTGACGTGTCCGAATGCTAATGACGTGTCCGAATGCTACTGACGTGTCCGAATGCTAATGACGTGTCCGAATGCTACTGACGTGTCCGAATGCTAATGACGTGTCCGAATGCTACTGACGTGTCCGAATGCTACTGACGTGTCCGAATGCTACTGACGTGTCCGAATGCTACTGACGTGTCCGAATGCTAATGACGTGTCCGAATGCTACTGACGTGTCCGAATGCTAATGACGTGTCCGAATGCTACTGACGTGTCCGAATGCTACTGACGTGTCCGAATGCTAATGACGTGTCCGAATGCTAATGACGTGTCCGAATGCTACTGACGTGTCCGAATGCTACTGACGTGTCCGAATGCTCGAATGCTACTGACGTGTCCGAATGCTACTGACGTGTCCGAATGCTACTGACGTGTCCGAATGCTCGAATGCTACTGACGTGTCCGAATGCTACTGACGTGTCCGAATGCTAATGACGTGTCCGAATGCTACTGACGTGTCCGAATGCTACTGACGTGTCCGAATGCTAATGACGTGTCCGAATGCTACTGACGTGTCCGAATGCTCGAATGCTACTGACGTGTCCGAATGCTACTGACGTGTCCGAATGCTACTGACGTGTCCGAATGCTAATGACGTGTCCGAATGCTACTGACGTGTCCGAATGCTACTGACGTGTCCGAATGCTAATGACGTGTCCGAATGCTACTGACGTGTCCGAATGCTACTGACGTGTCCGAATGCTAATGACGTGTCTGAATGCTACTGACGTGTCCAAATGCTACTGACGTGTCCGAATGCTACTGACGTGTCCGAATGCTAATGACGTGTCCGAATGCTACTGACGTGTCCGAATGCTACTGACGTGTCCGAATGCTACTGACGTGTCCGAATGCTAATGACGTGTCCGAATGCTACTGACGTGTCCGAATGCTAATGACGTGTCCGAATGCTAATGACGTGTCCGAATGCTACTGACGTGTCCGAATGCTACTGACGTGTCCGAATGCTACTGACGTGTCCGAATGCTAATGACGTGTCCGAATGCTACTGACGTGTCCGAATGCTACTGACGTGTCCGAATGCTACTGACGTGTCCGAATGCTACTGACGTGTCCGAATGCTACTGACGTGTCCGAATGCTAATGACGTGTCCGAATGCTACTGACGTGTCCGAATGCTACTGACGTGTCCGAATGCTAATGACGTGTCCGAATGCTACTGACGTGTCCGAATGCTACTGACGTGTCCGAATGCTAATGACGTGTCCGAATGCTACTGACGTGTCCGAATGCTACTGACGTGTCCGAATGCTAATGACGTGTCCGAATGCTACTGACGTGTCCGAATGCTACTGACGTGTCCGAATGCTAATGACGTGTCCGAATGCTACTGACGTGTCCGAATGCTAATGACGTGTCCGAATGCTACTGACGTGTCCGAATGCTACTGACGTGTCCGAATGCTACTGACGTGTCCGAATGCTACTGACGTGTCCGAATGCTACTGACGTGTCCGAATGCTAATGACGTGTCCGAATGCTACTGACGTGTCCGAATGCTACTGACGTGTCCGAATGCTAATGACGTGTCCGAATGCTACTGACGTGTCCGAATGCTAATGACGTGTCCGAATGCTAATGACGTGTCCGAATGCTAATGACGTGTCCGAATGCTACTGACGTGTCCGAATGCTACTGCCGTGTCCGAATGCTACTGACGTGTCCGAATGCTACTGACGTGTCCGAATGCTAATGACGTGTCCGAATGCTACTGACGTGTCCGAATGCTACTGACGTGTCCGAATGCTACTGACGTGTCCGAATGCTACTGACGTGTCCGAATGCTAATGACGTGTCCGAATGCTACTGACGTGTCCGAATGCTAATGACGTGTCCGAATGCTACTGACGTGTCCGAATGCTACTGACGTGTCCGAATGCTAATGACGTGTCCGAATGCTAATGACGTGTCCGAATGCTACTGACGTGTCCGAATGCTACTGACGTGTCCGAATGCTCGAATGCTACTGACGTGTCCGAATGCTACTGACGTGTCCGAATGCTACTGACGTGTCCGAATGCTCGAATGCTACTGACGTGTCCGAATGCTACTGACGTGTCCGAATGCTAATGACGTGTCCGAATGCTACTGACGTGTCCGAATGCTACTGACGTGTCCGAATGCTAATGACGTGTCCGAATGCTACTGACGTGTCCGAATGCTCGAATGCTACTGACGTGTCCGAATGCTACTGACGTGTCCGAATGCTACTGACGTGTCCGAATGCTAATGACGTGTCCGAATGCTACTGACGTGTCCGAATGCTACTGACGTGTCCGAATGCTAATGACGTGTCCGAATGCTACTGACGTGTCCGAATGCTACTGACGTGTCCGAATGCTAATGACGTGTCTGAATGCTACTGACGTGTCCAAATGCTACTGACGTGTCCGAATGCTACTGACGTGTCCGAATGCTAATGACGTGTCCGAATGCTACTGACGTGTCCGAATGCTACTGACGTGTCCGAATGCTACTGACGTGTCCGAATGCTAATGACGTGTCCGAATGCTACTGACGTGTCCGAATGCTAATGACGTGTCCGAATGCTAATGACGTGTCCGAATGCTACTGACGTGTCCGAATGCTACTGACGTGTCCGAATGCTACTGACGTGTCCGAATGCTAATGACGTGTCCGAATGCTACTGACGTGTCCGAATGCTACTGACGTGTCCGAATGCTACTGACGTGTCCGAATGCTACTGACGTGTCCGAATGCTACTGACGTGTCCGAATGCTAATGACGTGTCCGAATGCTACTGACGTGTCCGAATGCTACTGACGTGTCCGAATGCTAATGACGTGTCCGAATGCTACTGACGTGTCCGAATGCTACTGACGTGTCCGAATGCTAATGACGTGTCCGAATGCTACTGACGTGTCCGAATGCTACTGACGTGTCCGAATGCTAATGACGTGTCCGAATGCTACTGACGTGTCCGAATGCTACTGACGTGTCCGAATGCTAATGACGTGTCCGAATGCTACTGACGTGTCCGAATGCTAATGACGTGTCCGAATGCTACTGACGTGTCCGAATGCTACTGACGTGTCCGAATGCTACTGACGTGTCCGAATGCTACTGACGTGTCCGAATGCTACTGACGTGTCCGAATGCTAATGACGTGTCCGAATGCTACTGACGTGTCCGAATGCTACTGACGTGTCCGAATGCTAATGACGTGTCCGAATGCTACTGACGTGTCCGAATGCTAATGACGTGTCCGAATGCTAATGACGTGTCCGAATGCTAATGACGTGTCCGAATGCTACTGACGTGTCCGAATGCTACTGCCGTGTCCGAATGCTACTGACGTGTCCGAATGCTACTGACGTGTCCGAATGCTAATGACGTGTCCGAATGCTAATGACGTGTCCGAATGCTACTGACGTGTCCAAATGCTACTGACGTGTCCGAATGCTACTGACGTGTCCGAATGCTAATGACGTGTCCGAATGCTACTGACGTGTCCGAATGCTACTGACGTGTCCGAATGCTAATGACATGTCCGAATGCTACTGACGTGTCCGAATGCTAATGACGTGTCCGAATGCTACTGACGTGTCCGAATGCTACTGACGTGTCCGAATGCTACTGACGTGTCCGAATGCTACTGACGTGTCCGAATGCTAATGACGTGTCCGAATGCTAATGACGTGTCCGAATGCTACTGACGTGTCCGAATGCTACTGACGTGTCCGAATGCTACTGACGTGTCCGAATGCGAACACGCCCGTTGAGTTAAACATGAGGAACACGCAGAACATGAGCCTCGTGTTGGTGACATCTTTTAATGCGGCGTTCAGTCACTTTCAAGTGACCGGGCCTGACCTGGCGACTCTTCTGCAGAACCAGACGCCCTGAAGTCAAATCCACAGCTAAAACATTTGGACAAATAAATGCCAGATAAAGGTTTGAGTCAAAGACCATAAGAGACATGAACCCACCAGACGCTGCAGGAGATCTGCCTCCTGCTGGTGCCAGAGTCAGGACATATGACTGAAAGGATCTTCTCTTTTATGTCTTTAACTGTTTTGTGATTAATGTCATTTCTTTGTGATTTGAATGCATGTTTTCCTGTTTTGAACCTCTTTAATCGCCACAGGTTAAACTACACATTTACTGTATAATGTGACTTCCTGGTTGGCCATGGGCAGCAGAGATACTGTTACCATAGCAACCAGGCTGTAAACAAGAGCCAAACTCCACATAAACGACACGACAGTTCTGACCTGACACAATAAGACCATAAAACACCTTTATTTAGTCCAACGACGGCGTAAAGTGTCTCTGTGTCGCACACTGATGACATCACAGAGGGATTCAGCTCCACTTCCTGTCATTTTAAACTCTTATTTTTCAGATTCAAAGTTGAAAGAACGTGCGACGATGTAAAACTATGATGAATATCTACCACAGCTTCTATAACGCAGTCGTAATTTGACACAACTGGAGAACCTTTAACTTTAGGTGATTATAATGTGCACAAAGCGTTTTCAATCTGTGTTTGATTCTTCTGAACGGTCCATGATCCTGCCGTGTTTTCACAACTGGATCTGAATCTGGATTTCAGTGACGAGTTCTCGGAAGATTATAATTAGACACGTTTTCCAGCCACAGTGACGTCCTCCGGGTCAAAGCTGGTGCCCGAGCGTCACCGGGGCCGCGGGCGGGACAGACATCCATCACGGAGGACAAGGTGTCTGTGTCGCGGCCGAGGTGCAATGTCATGAGCGGAAATAATGAGTGCGCACCCCGAGCAGCTCCGGATCTGCGGAGGGCGAGGAGGTGCAATGTGAGCTGTCGCCCCCGATCGTGTCCGTCAAAACGCTCAGGACGCCGCCGCCTCGGGACAAAAGGCCCGCTCAGGACAAAAGGCCCGCTCAGGACAAAACGCCCGCTCGGGACACCGCCTCCTCGGGTCAAAACGCCCGCTCAGGACAAAACGCCCGCTCAGGACAAAACACCTCTGGACAAAATACCCGCTCAGGACAAAATACCCGCTCAGGACAAAACGCCCGCTCAGGATGCCGCCGCCTCGGGACAAAAGGCCCGCTCAGGACAAAAGGCCCGCTCAGGACACCGCTGCCTCGGGACAAAATGCCCGCTCAGGACGCTGCCGCCTCGGGACAAAAGGCCCGCTCAGGACAAAAGGCCCGCTCAGGACAAAACGCCCGCTCAGGACGCCGCCTCCTCGGGTCAAAACGCCCGCTCAGGACGCCGCCTCCTCGGGTCAAAACGCCCGCTCAGGACACCGCCTCCTCGGGTCAAAACGCCCGCTCAGGACAAAACGCCTCAGGACAAAATACCCGCTCAGGACAAAATACCCGCTCAGGACAAAATATCCGCTCAGGACAAAACGCCCGCACAGGACGCCGCCGCCTCGGGACAAAACGTCTCAAAAAATGTCTCCAATTTGTCTGTAAACTTGTCATTTCCCCTAGGTCTTGGATGCAGGGGTGGATTTACACATCCGTTACTGGGGTGGACAGACCGGGGCCCTAAACCCGGGGGTCTGGGGGTCCTCACCCTGGAAAATGTGAATTTATTGTCTGTGGAAGCGTTTCCGATGACGCTCGAGACAGTGGCTACGTTCTGAAAGGAAACGGCACACGAGCATCGGACCCACAAGTGACTATGCCCTTCCCATTTTCCACAGCAGCCGCTCGTCACCACGAAGCCCGACCTTCACGCCGCTGCTCAGTTTCCCCCGTCTCGCTGATCCATCTGCTGAGCTGCAAAACTGCCGTGAAACTGCCTCTTTTAAGTGAACTGTCTGCGCTGCTGTTCCGTCTGTCCTCCACACTCCCTGCGCAGGGACGGGAAACAGTGTAAGTGAGTGTTTCTCAAACTGTGGTGGTACGCGGCCCCACTCTGCAGTTTGTTTTTAAAGACGGATCCACTCATGTTTTTGTCTTTGGGTTTGTGGTTGGAACTACCTCATTTGAGACTCGGTTTAGCACTGATAATAATCCAGATTCACAGGGCGAAAACGAGGCTCGGGTTTGAAGTCAGTGACGCTCGGCTTCTCGCTGTCCTCATTCTGAAAAGCCATTAAGACAAAGCAGGTCAGGCACATTTACGGACGCCTCCGCCTCGCACTCGGCCCGTCGTTAAGAGACGCCGGCTCGGTATTGATCCAGGCCCAATGGGCTAAATATCGAGTTGGGACCTGACGTCTAAAGATAAAATCAAGATAAACAGTTGTAGAAAAGCAGATGAACTGCGTCACATTTATCAGACTCATACAGACTTTGGGATCGCTCACACTTATGTCCCAGAAAGACCTTTTCATAATTCACTGTTGAAGCTTTCCCATCCCCCGTCTTCACCACGCCCACTGTCCCCCTTAGGTCCACACCTCTGATAAAGGTGACTTAATGTACGTCCTCATGACCTGCTCATGGTGTGTTCACCCCGACCAGGGAGAGGGCGCCGCTGCTCATGGTGTGTTCACCCCGACCAGGGAGAGGGCGCCGCTGCTCATGGTGTGTTCACCCCGACCAGGGAGAGGGCGCCGCTGCTCATGGTGTGTTCACCCCGACCAGGGAGAGGGCGCCGCTGCTCATGGTGTGTTCACCCCGACCAGGGAGAGGGCGTCGTGCTCATGGTGTGTTCACCCCGACCAGGGAGAGGGCGTCGTGCTCATGGTGTGTTCACCCCGACCAGGGAGAGGGCGCCGCTGCTCATGGTGTGTTCACCCCGACCAGGGAGAGGGCGCCGCTGCTCATGGTGTGTTCACCCCGACCAGGGAGAGGGCGCCGCTGCTCATGGTGTGTTCACCCCGACCAGGGAGAGGGCGTCGTGCTCATGGTGTGTTCACCCCGACCAGGGAGAGGGCGTCGTGCTCATGGTGTGTTCACCCCGACCAGGGAGAGGGCGCCGCTGCTCATGGTGTGTTCACCCCGACCAGGGAGAGGGCGCCGCTGCTCATGGTGTGTTCACCCCGACCAGGGAGAGGGCGCCGCTGCTCATGGTGTGTTCACCCCGACCAGGGAGAGGGCGCCGCTGCTCATGGTGTGTTCACCCCGACCAGGGAGAGGGCGCAGCTGCTCATGGTGTGTTCACCCCGACCAGGGAGAGGGCGCCGCTGCTCATGGTGTGTTCACCCCGACCAGGGAGAGGGCGCCGCTGCTCATGGTGTGTTCACCCCGACCAGGGAGAGGGCGCCGCTGCTCATGGTGTGTTCACCCCGACCAGGGAGAGGGCGCCGCTGCTCATGGTGTGTTCACCCCGACCAGGGAGACGGCGCCGCTGCTCATGGTGTGTTCACCCCGACCAGGGAGAGGGCGCCGCTGCTCATGGTGTGTTCACCCCGACCAGGGAGAGGGCGCCGCTGCTCATGGTGTGTTCACCCCGACCAGGGAGAGGGCGCCACTGCTCATGGTGTGTTCACCCCGACCAGGGAGAGGGCGCCGCTGCTCATGGTGTGTTCACCCCGACCAGGGAGAGGGCGCAGCTGCTCATGGTGTGTTCACCCCGACCAGGGAGAGGGCGTCGTGCTCATGGTGTGTTCACCCCGACCAGGGAGAGGGCGCCGCTGCTCATGGTGTGTTCACCCCGACCAGGGAGAGGGCGTCGTGCTCATGGTGTGTTCACCCCGACCAGGGAGAGGGCGCCGCTGCTCATGGTGTGTTCACCCCGACCAGGGAGAGGGCGCCGCTGCTCATGGTGTGTTCACCCCGACCAGGGAGAGGGCGCCGCTGCTCATGGTGTGTTCACCCCGACCAGGGAGAGGGCGCCGCTGCTCATGGTGTGTTCACCCCGACCAGGGAGAGGGCGCCGCTGCTCATGGTGTGTTCACCCCGACCAGGGAGAGGGCGCCGCTGCTCATGGTGTGTTCACCCCGACCAGGGAGAGGGCGCCGTGCTCATGGTGCTCGGCTTTCAGCAATGGCTGGAGTTACAGCTTCATCAAAGAATGCACAGGTCAAAGGACCTTGGACTCATCAAACTCTTCAAACGTTAAACCTGCTCAAGGATCAGCACCACAGACAGCTCCAAGGGCCCAAAGAACTACAAGGAGCCAAAGAGCTGAGGAGGCCTTGCTCCACATCTTCTCTTGGACACGTCAGACCTGAGAGTGGCATTAAAGTCAGGTTTCCTTGAATTATTCTATTTGAATGAATCTAAACTTAATTCTTAAAACCATCATTTCTTCTAAGTCGAGCCCAGGCACAGACTGTGTCACCAAACGTGTAATTAAATACTTTTATCTTTGTTTATGAAACCACACAATCATCCTGGTTTATAGCACCTTTTATTGATCTTTAGAGTTATAATTGTCAGTAAATCGTGTTTCAGAGAGTGAGACTGATGTAACAATGTAACAAGCTTCAGCTTCCCTCACTCACAACATTCAAATCCCGCCTAAAAACATACCTCTTCACCCAAGCCTATGACCTCCCCTACCCCTAGCCTCCTCTACCCCATTGCCTACTCTTCTACCCCCTGTTACATCCCCATCTTTTTCTCTCTACTTCTTCTGTCTTGTTCATTTTATCTGTATATTAATGTGTTCTGTACGTGTTGTCCCCCCCGTCTGTAAATACCCCCCCCTTTTTTATTATGTTCAGCGTCTTTGGGTCACTGAAAAGGGCTATATAAATAAAAGTTATTATTATTATTATTATTAGATGATGCTCCTTTAAATATCAATATGAACATAAACCACCTAAAGTCCCACACGTGTTGTCCACATGTGACGTCTGGACCCAGAGGACACACTTTACATCTGTGTGTGAAGGTGAGAGCAGGAAACGAGTCTGAATCCTCCACTGACTTCTGTGTTTCTGAGACAAACACGTGTCGGAGGAAAGTCAGTGACATTTACAGTCCCGAGGCTTTGATTGTTCATCGTTCTGGCATTTGCAGATAATACGATTGTGTGAAAGCAAAATAATGGTTCGTGGAAATCAAGAGACAAATGTATTTATGAGTCATATCCAGAGTCAAAGACGGAACATCTCTGACCCGCCCAAACCTGTCGTTCTTGTAACTGACCGGACGCATGTCGCAAACTGGACAAAAATAAAGGATCACAGACAATTCTAGAGAAACTACCAAAGACTGACACTGTCCAAATGTTTTACTTTGAAGGCGACGACCTGACAGCACAGCGCCCCCTGGAGGACGCTCACATACAGCACACGAGAGATCACGAGATCAGAGCCAGGGTCACGAGATCAGAGCCGGGGTCACAAGATCAGAGCCGGGGTCACGAGATCAGAGCCGGGGTCACGAGATCAGAGCCGGGGTCACGAGATCAGAGCCGGGGTCACGAGATCAGAGCCGGGGTCACGAGATCAGAGCCGGGGTCACAAGATCAGAGCCAGGGTCACGAGATCAGAGCCCGGGTCACAAGATCAGAGCCGGGGTCACGAGATCAGAGCCGGGGTCACGAGATCAGAGCCCTGGTCACGAGATCAGAGCCGGGGTCACGAGATCAGAGCCCGGGTCACGAGATCAGAGCCGGGGTCACGAGATCAGAGCCGGGGTCATGAGATCAGAGCCGGGGTCACAAGATCAGAGCCAGGGTCACGAGATCAGAGCCCGGGTCACGAGATAAGAGCCTGGGTCACGAGATCAGAGCCCGGGTCACGAGATCAGAGCCGGAGTCACGAGATCAGAGCCGGGGTCACGAGATCAGAGCCGGGGTCACGAGATCAGAGCCCAGGGTCACGAGATAAGAGCCCGGGTCACGAGATCAGAGCCCGGGTCACGAGATCAGAGCCCGGGTCACGAGATCAGAGCCGGGGTCACGAGATCAGAGCCGGGTCACGAGATAAGAGCCCGGGTCACGAGATCAGAGCCCGGGTCACGAGATCAGAGCCGGGGTCACGAGATAAGAGCCCGGGTCACGAGATCAGAGCCCGGGTCACGAGATCAAAGCCGGGGTCACGAGATCAGAGCCCGGGTCACGAGATCAGAGCCGGGTCACGAGATCAGAGCCGGGGTCACGAGATCAGAGCCGGGTCACGAGATCAGAGCCGGGGTCACGAGATCAGAGCCCGGGTCACGAGATCAGAGCCGGGGTCACGAGATCAGAGCCGGGGTCACGAGATCAGAGCCGGGGTCACAAGATCAGAGCCAGGGTCACGAGATCAGAGCCCGGGTCACGAGATAAGAGCCCGGGTCACGAGATCAGAGCCCGGGTCACGAGATCAGAGCCGGAGTCACGAGATCAGAGCCGGGGTCACGAGATCAGAGCCCAGGGTCACGAGATAAGAGCCCAGGGTCACGAGATAAGAGCCCGGGTCACGAGATCAGAGCCCGGGTCACGAGATCAGAGCCCGGGTCACGAGATCAGAGCCGGGGTCACGAGATCAGAGCCCAGGGTCACGAGATAAGAGCCCGGGTCACGAGATCAGAGCCCGGGTCACGAGATCAGAGCCCGGGTCACGAGATCAGAGCCGGGGTCACGAGATCAGAGCCGGGTCACGAGATAAGAGCCCGGGTCACGAGATCAGAGCCCGGGTCACGAGATCAGAGCCGGGGTCACGAGATAAGAGCCCGGGTCACGAGATCAGAGCCCGGGTCACGAGATCAAAGCCGGGGTCACGAGATCAGAGCCCGGGTCACGAGATCAGAGCCGGGGTCACGAGATCAGAGCCCGGGTCACGAGATCAGAGCCGGGTCACGAGATCAGAGCCGGGGTCACGAGATCAGAGCCCGGGTCACGAGATCAGAGCCGGGGTCACGAGATCAGAGCCCGGGTCACGAGATCAGAGCCGGGTCACGAGATCAGAGCCGGGGTCACGAGATCAGAGCCGGGTCACGAGATCAGAGCCGGGGTCACGAGATCAGAGCCCGGGTCACGAGATCAGAGCCGGGTCACGAGATCAGAGCGTCACTGAGACGGGTCAAACGCCGTTCACTGAACCCAACACAGACGTGAGTCATTGACACATTTATGACAGAATTATTAAAGCTCAAATACAGTCTCGAGGATTGAATAAAGTACTTTTTGTCGACAGAAAATCAAAGTAAGTGTAAAAGTGTTTATATGTGACGTCAGTAAATCACTGTCTGCGCTGACCAGACCTGCCTCATGTTCCACTGACAGAGTGCTGCCCCCTGGTGGCCGCAGAGCCCAAAGAGTGCAGCACATGTGCCTTCAAAACACATCTTTTCATCATCTTTTCATATATATCTATAACTTGTCTTCTTGTTTGGAGTCATTTGTTTTTGCAGGCGTTTGGGAGCGCGTTTGTGTCCTTATCTGACCTCTGACCTCTGACCAAACATGACCTGCGGCTCATGATTAGAGGAAGTTTAATTCGTTTTATAAATGATATTATTTGTGAACTGTAAAAAATAATAAAGTTGTTTGTATAAGTAAGATATTGTAAAAGTGTGAAAGTATCAGACTCTGATCTAAGGCCACTCAGCTCCGCCTGGTGGAGGAATGTGTTACTGCAGCAAACACGGCTTTAAAAGCTCTAATATTGTCTTTTTGTGGTTGTAAAAAATATTTCATGATTCTTAAACTCAAATAATGAGACGTGTCCAGAACGAGCCTCTGAACATGACATAAGCGTGTTTGTGTGACGCCGCAGTGGCTGATGGGAGCTGCTGCCGTTGTTGTGGTGATGTGAGCGTAACAGAGGCTAGAGGGGACATCGCCATGGTAACGTACAGTCACGGGCTCCAGCTGCAGCTCCATGTTCAGACTGTAAGACTCTTTAACTTTAATAACTGGACTTGACTTAAAGTCAAGTCCAGTTGACTTTAAGTCAACTGGACTTGGAGGAGGAGGGAGGAGAGGAGGAGGAGAGGAGGGAGGAGAGGAGGAGAGGAGGAGGAGGGAGGAGAGGAGGAGGAGAGGAGGGAGGAGGAGAGGAGAGGAGGGAGGAGAGGAGGGAGGAGAGGAGGGAGGAGAACTGGCACCAGCAGGAGGCCGGTCCATGTTTAGTCCTGACTCTGGCACCAGCAGGAGGCCGGTCCATGTTTAGTCCTGACTCTGGGCACCAGCAGGAGGCCGGTCCATGTTTAGTCCTGACTCTGGCACCAGCAGGAGGCCGGTCCATGTTTAGTCCTGACTCTGGCACCAGCAGGAGGCCGGTCCATGTTTAGTCCTGACTCTGGCACCAGCAGGAGGCCGCTCCATGTTTAGTCCTGACTCTGGCACCAGCAGGAGGCCGCTCCATGTTTAGTCCTGACTCTGGCACCAGCAGGAGGCCGCTCCATGTTTAGTCCTGACTCTGGCACCAGCAGGAGGCCGCTCCATGTTTAGTCCTGACTCTGGCACCAGCAGGAGGCCGGTCCATGTTTAGTCCTGACTCTGGCACCAGCAGGAGGACGGTCCATGTTTAGTCCTGACTCTGGCACCAGCAGGAGGCCGCTCCATGTATAGTCCTGACTCTGGCACCAGCAGGAGGCCGGTCCATGTTCAGTCCTGACTCTGGCACCAGCAGGAGGCCGGTCCATGTTTAGTCCTGACATTGGCACCAGCAGGAGGCCGGTCCATGTTTAGTCCTGACTCTGGCACCAGCAGGAGGCCGGTCCATGTTTAGTCCTGACTCTGGCACCAGCAGGAGGCCGGTCCATGTTTAGTCCTGACTCTGGCACCAGCAGGAGGCCGGTCCATGTTTAGTCCTGACTCTGGCACCAGCAGGAGGCCGGTCCATGTTCAGTCCTGACTCTGGCACCAGAAGGAGGCCGGTCCATGTTTAGTCCTGACTCTGGCACCAGCAGGAGGCCGGTCCATGTTTAGTCCTGACTCTGGCACCAGCAGGAGGCCGGTCCACGTTTAGTCCTGACTCTGGCACCAGCAGGAGGCCGGTCCATGTTTAGTCCTGACTCTGGCACCAGCAGGAGGCCAGCCCATGAGATCTTCAGAGTCCAAGATGGTTCATATGGCACTAACATATCAAAAATGTACTTTGGTGCTAGGCCATGGAGAGACTTGTACACAAGCAGAGCTGCTTTAAAGTCTCTTCTCTGAGCCACAGGGGGCAGTGCAGAGACCTGAGAACAGGACTAATGTGATGGTAGTTCCTGGTTCTGGTGAGGACTAATGTGATGGTACTTCCTGGTTCTGGTCAGGACTAATGTGATGGTACTTCCTGGTACTTCCTGGTTCTAGTCAGGACTAATGTGATGGTAGTTCCTGGTTCTGGTGAGGACTAATGTGATGGTACTTCCTGGTTCTGGTCAGGACTAATGTGGTGGTACTTCCTGGTTCTAGTCAGGACTAATGTGATGGTACTTCCTGGTTCTGGTCAGGACTAATGTGATGGTACTTCCTGGTTCTGGTCAGGACTAATGTGATGGTACTTCCTGGTTCTAGTCAGGACTAATGTGATGGTACTTCCTGGTTCTAGTCAGGACTAATGTGATGGTACTTCCTGGTTCTAGTCAGGACTAATGTGATGGTACTTCCTGGTTCTAGTCAGGACTAATGTGATGCTACTTCCTGGTACTTCCTGGTTCTAGTCAGGACTAATGTGATGGTACTTCCTGGTTCTAGTCAGGACTAATGTGATGGTACTTCCTGGTACTTCCTGGTTCTAGTCAGGACTAATGTGATGGTACTTCCTGGTTCTAGTCAGGACTAATGTGATGGTACTTCCTGGTTCTAGTCAGGACTAATGTGATGGTACTTCCTGGTTCTAGTCAGGACTAATGTGATGGTACTTCCTGGTTCTAGTCAGAACTAATGTGATGGTACTTCCTGGTTCTGGTCAGGACTAATTTGATGGTACTTCCTGGTTCTAGTCAGGACTAATGTGATGGTACTTCCTGGTTCTGGTCAGGACTAATGTGATGGTACTTCCTGGTTCTGGTCAGGACTAATGTGATGGTACTTCCTGGTTCTGGTCAGGACTAATGTGATGGTACTTCCTGGTTCTAGTCAGGACTAATGTGATGGTACTTCCTGGTTCTAGTCAGGACTAATGTGATGGTACTTCCTGGTTCTAGTCAGGACTAATGTGATGGTACTTCCTGGTACTTCCTGGTTCTAGTCAGGACTAATGTGATGGTACTTCCTGGTTCTAGTCAGGACTAATGCGATGGTACTTCCTGGTACTTCCTGGTTCTAGTCAGGACTAATGTGATGGTACTTCCTGGTTCTAGTCAGGACTAATGTGATGGTACTTCCTGGTTCTAGTCAGGACTAATGTGATGCTACTTCCTGGTACTTCCTGGTTCTAGTCAGGACTAATGTGATGGTACTTCCTGGTTCTAGTCAGAACTAATGTGATGGTACTTCCTGGTACTTCCTGGTTCTAGTCAGGACTAATGTGATGGTACTTCCTGGTTCTAGTCAGGACTAATGTGATGGTACTTCCTGGTTCTAGTCAGGACTAATATGATGGTACTTCCTGGTTCTAGTCAGGACTAATGTGATGGTACTTCCTGGTTCTAGTCAGAACTAATGTGATGGTACTTCCTGGTTCTGGTCAGGACTAATTTGATGGTACTTCCTGGTTCTAGTCAGGACTAATGTGATGGTACTTCCTGGTTCTGGTCAGGACTAATGTGATGGTACTTCCTGGTTCTGGTCAGGACTAATGTGATGGTACTTCCTGGTTCTAGTCAGGACTAATGTGATGGTACTTCCTGGTACTTCCTGGTTCTAGTCAGGACTAATGTGATGGTACTTCCTGGTTCTAGTCAGGACTAATGTGATGGTACTTCCTGGTTCTAGTCAGGACTAATGTGATGCTACTTCCTGGTACTTCCTGGTTCTAGTCAGGACTAATGTGATGGTACTTCCTGGTTCTAGTCAGGACTAATGTGATGGTACTTCCTGGTACTTCCTGGTTCTAGTCAGGACTAATGTGATGGTACTTCCTGGTTCTAGTCAGGACTAATGTGATGGTACTTCCTGGTTCTAGTCAGGACTAATGTGATGGTACTTCCTGGTACTTTTATGATTATTTTAATGTGTACACAGTCAGTACAGAGGTACAGAAGTGCAGAAGTATAACCTGTTTGTATTTAATTTGAGTGAAATATTTGCATGTTTTATAGTTTATATATTCCCATAGTTTAAACATTATTATTCCTGCTTTTATCTTTCGAGTTTATATTCACTGAAAACAACAAGAATCCTTTTCTTACACTCACAAGATGGCCGCCACAGTTGTCAGGGTAACAGGCCCCTCCCCCTCTAGATCTATCCTCTTCATCCCCCGCGAGCCTAATCTTCCGCTCGCGCGGCGCGAGCATCGCGGTGGGCGGAGCTTGTCCGTGTCTTTACCGGACACTGAGGCCGGACACGCACCGACCCGCTGACCGTCCTCATCTGGCACGCGCACGGTAAACGCATGGCGCGCGCGGGGCCGCCATGGGGGCCCCTCGTGCTCTGGTGCGCACTGTGTTTGCGCGCGGCGGCTTCCGCGCAGGTCAGTCCGGACCCACGCGCGGCGGAGGACGTCGAGGCCAACTTTACCGCGACAACAACAGAAGAGGCTGCGCATGCGCCCGGGGCCCCGCGGGGGTCGCTGCCAGGTCCGCAAGGTTCGCCAGGTGCGCCGGGTTCTGTTGCTTGTGTTTGTCTTTGTGCGCACGAGCTGCGGTGACGTCACGATAATTCTCTATTATTGAGCGCGCGACAGGGGGCGCTCTGGTCACGTGTGACCCCGAACTAACGCTCCTGGTGGGATTAAAGAACGTGTTTTATTTACTATCGCTCAAGGTCACGTAAAGAACCACTTCATTTTCTCTCTTTGTCGTTGGATCGTCAGGAGCTCAGTTTGTCTCTTCTGCTCCCGCCCCAACACTTCAACTTTGTTCAATCGTCATTTTCGCCCTTGAATACATCGTTCTACCGTCGTCGCCGTTTAGTCGTTATCAGTTTTATCCAAATATGTTGCGGCTTCCAAATGCTCCCTTTTCCTTAAGCTGCTCCCACAGCTTGGAATTCTTTTCAGACGGAGCTGCAGTTGTGTCGGTTCTATTCAAAACCACTGGCTGTGTTTGTTATTTATGTCTTTATTTAAGCGTAAAGTTCATGTCCTGCAGGAAAGAGAGGAGGAGAGGTGGGAGGAGAGGAGGGAGGAGAGGAGGGAGGAGAGGAGAGGAGGAGAGGAGGGAGGAGAGGAGGGAGGAGAGGAGGGAGGAGAGGAGAGGAGGAGAGGAGGGAGGAGAGGAGGGAGGAGAGGAGGAGAGGAGGGAGGAGAGGAGGGAGGAGAGGAGAGGAGGGAGGAGAGGAGAGGAGGGAGGAGAGGAGGGAGGAGAGGAGAGGAGGGAGGAGAGGAGGGAGGAGAGGAGAGGAGGGAGGAGAGGAGAGGAGGGAGGAGAGGAGGAGAGGAGGAGAGGAGAGGAGGGAGGAGAGGAGAGGAGAGGAGGGAGGAGAGGAGAGGAGGAGAGGAGAGGAGGGAGGAGAGGAGGGAGGAGGAGGAGAGGAGAGGAGGAGGAGGGAGGAGAGGAGGGAGGAGAGGAGGGAGGAGAGGAGGAGGAGGGAGGAGAGGAGAGGAGGAGAGGAGGGAGGAGAGGAGGAGAGGAGGGAGGAGAGGAGGGAGGAGAGGAGGAGAGGAGGAGGAGGGAGGAGAGGAGGAGGAGAGGAGGGAGGAGGAGAGGAGGGAGGAGAGGAGGAGAGGAGGAGGAGGGAGGAGAGGAGGAGGAGAGGAGGGAGGAGGAGAGGAGAGGAGGGAGGAGAGGAGGGAGGAGAGGAGGGAGGAGAGTCTGTGTCACGTTCTGATCCAGTGTGTAAATAAATGAAGATGAGGATAAAAAGATGCAGGTTCAGATGAAGGAGTTTCACTTGTGCAGCAGCTGCTAAACAATCCGTTAATTTTTTGAAATTTGTAAACCAATTTCATAATTGCAGAGCAAAACTTGAAAGTGACCAACAATCAACATTTTCCATTGATATAACACGATTATTTATTTAAAATGTATTTGTAAACATTCTATTGAAGAAAACTCTTAACAAATTAACTTTTTAAACACTTTTTAAACATTATTTCTTTAAATAAAACTTGCAAATAAAATCAGTTGTTGAACAAATGAATCGACACAAAGTCAGATTAACTTATTTACAACTTTCTTCCACATCATCATCATCAGATGAGTCTCATTTACATCATTGTCTTAACGCTCACAAAAAATAGGTCTTAAGTTTCTGATGGAAAAATAAGTGTTGCTGTGGCGACCATCATGTGTATTTTATGTGTTATTCACATTGTACAGCTCTATTTGACCTTCAATTCCATTTTTCCTTTTTCTACTTGATGACGGTCCCTAAACACTCGTCTCGGCTCCGCCCATTCGGAGCCGTGTGATTCGCTGAGCTCCAAATACACATGTGATGTCACTGCAGTGTAAATATGAGTGTTTGGCTGTGATTGATCTGTAAAGACTTTTGTGTTTAGAGGTTATTGACCTCTGACCTCAGAGTCTGAATCTGTCACGCTAACTTTACCTGTGGCTCCTCCCACTTTCAGACTCTGATCTGAGGCAGCAGCGGGACTCGTCATGACAACACAGCGTCCACATGTGTCATGTCCTTATTGACGATCGATTGACAGTGATCAGTGTTTTTAGACAATTAAACACATGTTTGTATCACAAAAGCTGCGACACAAACACTTTTTTCTGACGAACGCATCGCATTTGCGGTACGTTTATTCTGAACCCTGACATGTGATATTAAACATAGAGATATTAAACATAGAGATATTAAACATAGAGATATTAAACATAGAGATATTAAACATAGTGATATTAAACATAGTGATATTAAACATAGAGATATTAAACATAGTGATATTAAACACAGAGATATTAAACACAGAGATATTAAACATAGTGATATTAAACATAGAGATATTAAACATAGAGATATTAAACATAGAGATATTAAACATAGAGATATTAAACATAGTGATATTAAACACAGAGATATTAAACACAGAGATATTAAACATAGAGATATTAAACATAGAGATATTAAACATAGAGATATTAAACATAGAGATATTAAACATAGAGATATTAAACACAGATATATTAAACATAGTGATATTAAACATAGAGATATTAAACATAGAGATATTAAACATAGAGATATTAAACATAGTGATATTAAACACAGAGATATTAAACATAGAGATATTAAACATAGAGATATTAAACATAGAGATATTAAACATAGAGATATTAAACATAGAGATATTAAACATAGTGATATTAAACACAGAGATATTAAACATAGAGATATTAAACATAGAGATATTAAACATAGAGATATTAAATGATATGAGATTATGGCTGATCCGGCAGCTCCTCCTCCTCAGATTTACTGACCCTTCTGTCCCGGGTCCAGGCCCCGCCTCCTCGTTAAGGGGGCTTCAACGAGGACGTCCCACTGTGAGTTCCACTGCCCAAAGCTGCTAAGACGTGTCCAAACGGTCACTCATACTCGAGTAGTCTGTGTACTTCTACTGCAGTAATAATATTTTAAAGTAACTCCTTAACACTCTCCTAGTGTCTGACCGGTCCTCGTCCCCTCTGAGCGTGTCCTAGTGTCTGACCGGTCCTCGTTCTCTCTGAGCGTGTCCTAGTGTCTGACCGGTCCTCGTCCCCTCTGAGCGTGTCCTAGTGTCTGACCGGTCCTCGTTCCCTCTGAGCGTGTCCTAGTGTCTGACCGGTCCTCGTCCCCTCTGAGCGTGTCCTAGTGTCTGACCGGTCCTCGTTCCCTCTGAGCGTGTCCTAGTGTCTGACCGGTCCTCGTTCTCTCTGAGCGTGTCCTAGTGTCTGACCGGTCCTCGTCCCCTCTGAGCGTGTCCTAGTGTCTGACCGGTCCTCGTCCCCTCTGAGCGTGTCCTAGTGTCTGACCGGTCCTCGTCCCCTCTGAGCGTGTCCTAGTGTCTGACCGGTCCTCGTCCCCTCTGAGCGTGTTCTAGTGTCTGACCGGTCCTCGTCCCCTCTGAGCGTGTCCTAGTGTCTGACCGGTCCTCGTTCCCTCTGAGCGTGTCCTAGTGTCTGACCGGTCCTCGTTCCCTCTGAGCGTGTCCTAGTGTCTGACCGGTCCTCGTTCCCTCTGAGCGTGTCCTAGTGTCTGACCGGTCCTCGTCCCCTCTGAGCGTGTTCTAGTGTCTGACCGGTCCTCGTCCCCTCTGAGCGTGTCCTAGTGTCTGACCGGTCCTCGATCCCTCTGAGCGTGTCCTAGTGTCTGACCGGTCCTCGTTCTCTCTGAGCGTGTCCTAGTGTCTGACCGGTCCTCGATCCCTCTGAGCGTGTCCTAGTGTCTGACCGGTCCTCGTTCCCTCTGAGCGTGTCCTAGTGTCTGACCGGTCCTCGTTCCCTCTGAGCGTGTCCTAGTGTCTGACCGGTCCTCGTTCCCTCTGAGCGTGTCCTAGTGTCTGACCGGTCCTCGTCCCCTCTGAGCGTGTTCTAGTGTCTGACCGGTCCTCGTCCCCTCTGAGCGTGTCCTAGTGTCTGACCGGTCCTCGATCCCTCTGAGCGTGTCCTAGTGTCTGACCGGTCCTCGTTCTCTCTGAGCGTGTCCTAGTGTCTGACCGGTCCTCGATCCCTCTGAGCGTGTCCTAGTGTCTGACCGGTCCTCGTTCCCTCTGAGCGTGTCCTAGTGTCTGACCGGTCCTCGATCCCTCTGAGCGTGTCCTAGTGTCTGACCGGTCCTCGTGTCCTCCCGCAGCGCCGGCGTTCGCCCTGAAGCTGCGCGTGGTGGACTCTCTGAGCGGTCAGCCCGTGGGCGGCGCGTCCGTGCACGTCTACGTGGACTTCAGCCGCGCCGTCAGCGCTCGGACTCGGGAGGACGGTGAGGTCCGGTTCCGCGTCCCGCACCGGACCGGCGCCGTCGTGTCCGCGGTGGCCGCCAAAGAGCGCTACGTGACCGCTCTCCTGCCGCTGACCACTCACCGGACGCCAGGTACGGAGAGGGGAATGTCTCATGTCAGTGTTGCCATGGAAACGGGTTTGAAAGTATTACAGTGTTTTACAGTGATATGTTGCAGAAAATCAGATGTCAAACGTCCTCATTTCAGCCCTAAATGTAATAAAAACCCAATGTAAAGCGCCCCCTATAGGTCGGATGACTCATTGAACTTGATGCAGTTTAGATACATTTATTTTGAAATGTTCTAAAAATATGAAAATGTTATCACAGAAAGGTTTAGGTTTATAATTTCACTTCCTGTTTGGAATTGATGACATCACACTAGGAAATTACCCATCAAACACTGGGCCAAAACTCATCTAATGTCACTGTTATTTTACTTTGACAAATACAAATATGTGAGAGCGACTTTATGTCTTTGAATTAATGTTGAGAGTGAAAAAGTTGTTTCTTTGTGGAAATTCTGAATAGTTTGACTGGAATGAGTGGTGTGATGTCACTTCCTGTATGAGTGTCCCTGGTGTGATGTCACTTCCTGTATGAGTGTCCCTGGTGTGATGTCACTTCCTGTATGAGTGTCCCTGGTGTGATGTCACTTCCTGTATGAGTGTCCCTGGTATGATATCACTTCCTGTGTGAGTGTCCCTAGTGTGATGTCACTTCCTGTATGAGTGTCCCTGGTGTGATGTCACTTCCTGTATGAGTGTCCCTGGTGTGATGTCACTTCCTGTATGAGTGTCCCTAGTGTGATGTCACTTCCTGTATGAGTGTCCCTGGTGTGATGTCACTTCCTGTATGAGTGTTCCTGGTGTGATGTCACTTCCTGTATGAGTGTCCCTGGTGTGATGTCACTTCCTGTATGAGTGTCCCTGGTGTGATGTCACTTCCTGTATGAGTGTCCCTGGTGTGATGTCACTTCCTGTATGAGTGTCCCTTGTGTGATGTCACTTCCTGTATGAGTGTCCCTGGTATGATGTCACTTCCTGTACGAGTGCCCCTGGTGTGATGTCACTTCCTGTATGAGTGTCCCTTGTGTGATGTCACTTCCTGTATGAGTGTCCTTGGTGTGATGTCACTTCCTGTATGAGTGTCCCTGGTGTGATGTCACTTCCTGTATGAGTGTCCCTGGTGTGATGTCACTTCCTGTATGAGTGTCCCTGGTGTGATGTCACTTCCTGTATGAGTGTCCCTGGTGTGATGTCACTTCCTGTATGAGTGTTCCTGGTGTGATGTCACTTCCTGTATGAGTGTCCCTGGTGTGATGTCACTTCCTGTATGAGTGTCCCTGGTGTGATGTAATATCCTGTATGAGTGTCCCTTGTGTGATGTCACTTCCTGTATGAGTGTCCTTGGTGTGATGTCACTTCCTGTATGAGTGTCCCTGGTATGATATCACTTCCTTTATGAGTGTCCCTGGTGTGATGTCACTTCCTGTATGAGTGTCCCTGGTATGATGTCACTTCCTGTACGAGTGCCCCTGGTGTGATGTCACTTCCTGTATGAGTGTCCCTTGTGTGATGTCACTTCCTGTATGAGTGTCCTTGGTGTGATGTCACTTCCTGTATGAGTGTCCCTGGTGTGATGTCACTTCCTGTATGAGTGTCCCTGGTGTGATGTCACTTCCTGTATGAGTGTCCCTGGTGTGATGTCACTTCCTGTATGAGTGTCCCTGGTGTGATGTCACTTCCTGTATGAGTGTCCCTGGTGTGATGTCACTTCCTGTATGAGTGTTCCTGGTGTGATGTCACTTCCTGTATGAGTGTCCCTGGTGTGATGTCACTTCCTGTATGAGTGTCCCTGGTGTGATGTAATATCCTGTATGAGTGTCCCTTGTGTGATGTCACTTCCTGTATGAGTGTCCTTGGTGTGATGTCACTTCCTGTATGAGTGTCCCTGGTATGATATCACTTCCTTTATGAGTGTCCCTGGTGTGATGTCACTTCCTGTATGAGTGTCCCTGGTGTGATGTCACTTCCTGTATGAGTATCCCTGGTGTGAAGTCACTTCCTGTATGAGTGTTCCTGGTGTGATGTCACTTCCTGTATGAGTGTCCCTGGTGTGATGTCACTTCCTGTATGAGTGTCCCTGGTGTGATGTCACTTCCTGTATGAGTGTCCCTGGTGTGATGTCACTTCCTGTATGAGTGTCCCTTGTGTGATGTCACTTCCTGTATGAGTGTCCCTGGTATGATGTCACTTCCTGTACGAGTGCCCCTGGTGTGATGTCACTTCCTGTATGAGTGTCCCTGGTATGATATCACTTCCTGTGTGAGTGTCCCTAGTGTGATATCACTTCCTGTGTGAGTGTCCCTGGTGTGATGTCACTTCCTGTATGAGTGTCCCTGGTGTGATGTCACTTCCTGTATGAGTGTCCCTGGTGTGATGTCACTTCCTGTATGAGTGTCCCTAGTGTGATGTCACTTCCTGTATGAGTGTCCCTGGTGTGATGTCACTTCCTGTATGAGTGTTCCTGGTGTGATGTCACTTCCTGTATGAGTGTCCCTGGTGTGATGTCACTTCCTGTATGAGTGTCCCTGGTGTGATGTCACTTCCTGTATGAGTGTCCCTGGTGTGATGTCACTTCCTGTATGAGTGTCCCTTGTGTGATGTCACTTCCTGTATGAGTGTCCCTGGTATGATGTCACTTCCTGTACGAGTGCCCCTGGTGTGATGTCACTTCCTGTATGAGTGTCCCTTGTGTGATGTCACTTCCTGTATGAGTGTCCTTGGTGTGATGTCACTTCCTGTATGAGTGTCCCTGGTGTGATGTCACTTCCTGTATGAGTGTCCCTGGTGTGATGTCACTTCCTGTATGAGTGTCCCTGGTGTGATGTCACTTCCTGTATGAGTGTCCCTGGTGTGATGTCACTTCCTGTATGAGTGTTCCTGGTGTGATGTCACTTCCTGTATGAGTGTCCCTGGTGTGATGTCACTTCCTGTATGAGTGTCCCTGGTGTGATGTAATATCCTGTATGAGTGTCCCTTGTGTGATGTCACTTCCTGTATGAGTGTCCTTGGTGTGATGTCACTTCCTGTATGAGTGTCCCTGGTATGATATCACTTCCTTTATGAGTGTCCCTGGTGTGATGTCACTTCCTGTATGAGTATCCCTGGTGTGATGTCACTTCCTGTATGAGTGTTCCTGGTGTGATGTCACTTCCTGTATGAGTGTCCCTGGTGTGATGTCACTTCCTGTATGAGTGTCCCTGGTGTGATGTCACTTCCTGTATGAGTGTCCCTGGTGTGATGTCACTTCCTGTATGAGTGTCCCTTGTGTGATGTCACTTCCTGTATGAGTGTCCCTGGTATGATGTCACTTCCTGTACGAGTGCCCCTGGTGTGATGTCACTTCCTGTATGAGTGTCCCTTGTGTGATGTCACTTCCTGTATGAGTGTCCTTGGTGTGATGTCACTTCCTGTATGAGTGTCCCTGGTGTGATGTCACTTCCTGTATGAGTGTCCCTGGTGTGATGTCACTTCCTGTATGAGTGTCCCTGGTGTGATGTCACTTCCTGTATGAGTGTCCCTGGTGTGATGTCACTTCCTGTATGAGTGTTCCTGGTGTGATGTCACTTCCTGTATGAGTGTCCCTGGTGTGATGTCACTTCCTGTATGAGTGTCCCTGGTGTGATGTCACTTCCTGTATGAGTGTCCCTGGTATGATATCACTTCCTTTATGAGTGTCCCTGGTGTGATGTCACTTCCTGTATGAGTATCCCTGGTGTGATGTCACTTCCTGTATGAGTGTTCCTGGTGTGATGTCACTTCCTGTATGAGTGTCCCTGGTGTGATGTCACTTCCTGTATGAGTGTCCCTGGTGTGATGTCACTTCCTGTATGAGTGTCCCTGGTGTGATGTCACTTCCTGTATGAGTGTCCCTGGTATGATGTCACTTCCTGTACGAGTGCCCCTAGTGTGATGTCACTTCCTGTACAAGTGTTCATGGTGTGATGTCACTTCCTGTACGAGTGCCCTAGTGTGATGTCACTTCCTGTATGAGTGTCCCTGGTGTGATGTCACTTCCTGTACGAGTGCCCCTGGTGTGATGTCACTTCCCTTTAAGACTGTGGCTTAAAGACTTTTCACTCTCACAGAAAAAGGGTCAATGTCGGTCAGTTGAATCTAACGAGACGCGTTGCCACGACGACGGCAAACGTATAAAACGGATCTAAAACACGACTGTGAACTACAAACGGCTCGATAAATGACGCGAGTTTCGTTTCTCGTCCCGGCGCTAATCCTCAAATATAACGAGCATTTTTGATTGAATTCACGAACATTTCCGGCCTCAGAGTGTTGGCACCGGTTGGCACGGCGACAGAGTGTTGGCACCGGTTGGCACGGCGACAGAGGTCACACGGCGTCCTCAGCTCTGTCACACTTGCTGCTCGGTGAATCGTTCTTTTGCTGCGCGGCGGCGGACATGGAGCGCCTCGGCGTGCAGCCGAGCAGAAGACTCGTTAGTCCGATGTTCCACAGAGAGCGAGAACAATGTCCCACTGCACAGCGCCGTGTACGTGACGCGATGCGTAAACATGGCGTGATGTGGCTCCCTCAGACGCAGCCGTCGTCTCGCTCTGCGAAGGGAAAGTCCACGATGTTTTTCCCGATCATTTCGTTCTCCTGCAGAGTCACATGACACAATCGTTTCTTTATTATGTTCAATAAAAACAGAAACACAATCCAATCTTTTTATTTCATGATTTTTCCGTTTTCAGTCTAAATTGGCCTCGATTTCCTCCGGGTTTGTCTCTGTGAAGTCTTTATTTTGCCAGAGTTTGACCAACGCATTAAAGCATTTGTTTGAACGTAACTTTAACTATTGTGACAAAAAGTAGATTGAATCGGTGCAATAATATGGAGGTTGCAGTACTTCACAGCCGACACCGGGGGGAGCCAGTCACACTCACTGTCGCCATCGCTCCAATCATAACCGGCCGAATCATCTGACCAGAGACGTTTGACCCGCTGCGTCTGAACGCTTCTGGGACGCAGGAGAAGGGGAGGGGCATCTGAAGGAGAGGGGCATCTGAAGGGGAGGGGCATCTTAAGGAAAGGGGCATCTGAAGGGGAGGGGCATCTGAAGGGGAGGGGCATCTGAAGGGGGGTGGGGCATCTGAAGGAGAGGGGCATCTGAATGGGGGGAGGGGCATCTGAAGGAGAGGGGCATCTGAAGGGGGGGAGGGGCGTCTGAAGGGGAGGGGCGTCTGAAGGGGAGGGGCATCTGAAGGGGAGGGGCATCTGAAGTGAAGGGGAGGGGCATCTGAAGGGGGGAGGGGCGTCTGAAGGGGAGGGGCATCTGAAGGAGAGGGGCATCTGAAGGGGGGGAGGGGCATCTGAAGGGGGGGAGGGGCATCTGAAGGAGAGGGGCATCTGAAGGGGGGGAGGGGCATCTGAAGGGGAGGGGCGTCTGAAAGGGAGGGGCGTCTGAAGGGGAGGGGCATCTGAAGGGGAGGGGCGTCTGAAGGGGAGGGGCGTCTGAAAGGGAGGGGCGTCTGAAGGGGAGGGGCGTCTGAAGGGGAGGGGCATCTGAAGGAGAGGGGCATCTGAAGGGGAGGGGCATCTGAAGGGGAGGGGCATCTCAAATCAAATCAAATCAATTTATTTTTGTAAGGCCCAAAATCACAACAACAGTTGCCTCTGAGGGCCACAGGGAGAAATGAATCAACAATGTCTGTGGTGGCGATGAAGTCAGACAATGTCTGTGGTGGCGATGAAGTCAGACAATGTCTGTGGTGGCGAGGGACGATGTCCCAGGGTCCTCTGTCCTTAGACTCTCCTTCTCGGCCAGGAAAAACTACAAAAAAAACCTCTTTGGGAAAAAAGCATAGAAACCTGGAGGAGTTCCAGTGAAGGAGAGATCCGACTCTCACAGACGGACACGAGGAGACTGGAGCTGGACCCACTCTTCAGGCAGATGAGGGACCGTCGGAGGCGAGCTGGACCCACTCTTCAGGCAGATGAGGGACCGTCCACACAGGGCAGGGACCACTTCACCAGGGGAGGGGCATCTGGGTCCACAGGTCCTCAGGAGTGAGAGAAAGAAAAAGAAAGCGGTGAACAGTTTGCAAGTGGAATCAAAAAATAAATATTGTTTGATAGCATAAGTAGTCAGAAGAAGAGGATAGTGCTCAAGCTGCCATACTTCCCCCAGCATAGTTACTGCTAGGGCAGCGTAGCTAAAGCTGTGGGTTTATCTTTCTGTTCCTAACTACTCTGACCATAAGCGATTTCGAAGAGGAACGTTTTAAGCCTGGACTTAAATGAAGAGACTGTGTCAGCATATTTAACATGGGTCGGGAGCTGATTCCATAACACAGGAGCTTGGTAGCTAAACGCTCTACCTCCTACAGTACTTTTAGAGACTCTTGGCACCACCAGAAGGCCGGCATTCTGAGAGCGAAGAGCTCTGTTTGGATGATATGGTTCTATAGCATCTTTGAGGTAGGATGGGGCCATGTCATTTATGGCTTTGTAGGTCAAGAGTAGAATTTTGAATTTGATTCTAGACTCGACGGGGAGCCAGTGAAGAGACTCCAGCACCGGCGTAATGTGCTCTCTTCTTTTTGTTCCTGTTAGTAATCTTGCTGCTGCATTTTGAACCAGTTGAAAGCTTTTTATGGAGCTTTTAGGACACGCTGCAAGCAGGGAGTTACAGTAGTCTAATCTAGTCGTTACAAATGCATGGATCGGCATCACTTTTAGGCAGGATTCTTCTGATTTTGGCTCTTGTTGCGCAAATGGAAATAGGCTGTTTTACAAGCTTGATTTAAATGAGCTTTAAATGAGAGCTCCTGGTCAAATAAGACTCCAAGGTTTCTTACAGTAGAACTGGAGGCTACACTGACATTGTCCAGTGTGACTATCTGCTCAGATAGAGCGTCTCGTAGATGCTTAGGGCCAAGCACAATGACCTCGGTTTTTTCAGGGTTAAGAAGCAGGTAGTTTAGTGTCATCCAGGTTTTTATCTCCTTCACACAAGCACTAAGTCTGTCTACTTGATCGCTCTGATCAGGTTTCATTGATAAATACAGCTGAGTGTCATCTGCATAGCAGTGGAAGTTAATGTCATGCTTTCTGATAATGTTGCCTAATGGTAGCATATAAAGAGTAAACAGAATTGGACCGAGTACCGAACCCTGTGGCACACCGTAAATTACTTTAGAGCTTGGTGAGGAGCTCTGGTTTACATTAACAAATTGGAACCTATCAGATAGATAGGATTTAAACCAGCTGAGGGCTGTTCCTCCAACACCTACATCACATTCTAACCTCTGCAGTAGAATGTTGTGGTCAATGGTGTCAAACGCTGCGCTGAGGTCCAACAGAACCAGGATTGAGACCAGTCCATCGTCAGCGGCTAATAACAAATCATTTGTGACTTTAACTAGTGCAGTTTCAGTGCTGTGGTGGGCTCTGAACCCTGACTGGAAAACTTCAAATAAGTTATTGTCCTGCAGGTGGCGACAAAGCTGTTTTACTACAACTTTTTCAAGGATTTTAGAGACGAAGGGAAGATTTGAAATAGGTCTGTAGTTTACCAATAGGTCGGGATCTAGATTAGGCTTTTTCAAAAGAGGTTTAATGACTGCATGTTTGAAGGACTGTGGAACATAGCCACTTTGGAGTGAAGTATTTATTATATTAAGAATAGGGTCTATAATTAGGGGAAGAATGTCTTTGAGGAGTCTGCTTGGAATGGGGTCTAGGACACAAGTTGAGCTTTTAGAGGACATAATGGCTGAAGTTATCTCTGCTTGATCAACAGCTGTGAACCTTTCTAAGTTTACAGGTGGATTTATATGGGACGTTAGATTTACAGCTTGGGCTAGTTCAGGGCTAATAGCGGGGGTAATTTCATCTAATTTATCTCTGATTGTTTTTATTTTATTGTTAAAAAATCTGAAGGGGAGGGGCGTCTGAAGGGGAGGGGCATCTGAAGGGGAGGGGCGTCTGAAGGGGAGGGGCGTCTGAAGGGGAGGGGCATCTGAAGGGGAGGGGCGTCTGAAGGGGAGGGGCGTCTGAAGGGGAGGGGCATCTGAAGGGGAGGGGCGTCTGAAGGGGAGGGGCGTCCGGCGCACGTGACAGGCTCCCGTGTTCGTCCCTGTGGTTTCGTCTTCACAGTTTCACATCGGTCGAGTTGCAGTTTGTGAAGAAAATTGGACAAATAAAAGTTGAAAATCCCTCTGTGATGTCATCAAAAAGCGCCGTTCCGTCAAAAATGCAGAGGAAATCTGCAACAAGCATCTTTTTTATGGAAGTTTAAACAAGTTCACAAAACAAAGGCGTTTTCAAGTGTGATTATTTGTCAAATTGTAAATATTGTATGATTTAAACGTTTCCGTCTGTGTCACATCTTCAAACCAGGAAGTGACATCATGAACCGTTCAAAGATCATTTATTGAACGTCATTTCCTTTGCAGTTTTTTCCTCGGTGACGCTGCGGCTGCTGCGAGTGAACCGCGGAAACATGTGGATGTTCAACGACTCAGTCCTGGTTGTCAGCCAATCAGCAGGTGCCACGCCCTTCTGACCCGTCCTGACTCTGAACTGTTTTGACTCGTCGTGACTCTGCGGTAGAAAAGTTTTGACTCGTCGTGACTCTGCGGTAGAACAGTTTAGACTCGTCGTGACTCTGCGGTAGAAAAGTTTTGACTCGTCGTGACTCTGTGGTAGAACAGTTTTGACTCGTCGTGACTCTGTGGTTGGTCTCAGGGGCGTCCGGTGTGGAGCCGCTGCTGCAGTTGCCCAGCTCCGGGCTCAATCTGACCACAGACGAGGCTCTGTCGGCGGTCACAGCCTTCGTGAACAGTCCCTCTCTCTCAGCAGCAGAGGGCACCCTGCTCCACACCATGGGCATCGTCCACACAAGCGCAGGTAAACCAGGACGAGTCACTGTCCAAACACAGATACACAATGAAACAAAAACAACAGAAACAGTCCTTGAACGTGTGTGTGTGTGTGTGTGTGTGTGTGTTGTCTGCAGGACTCTCGTGTGTGGAGTTGACCCCTGTGGCCTCGGCCTCGGTGCAGCTCCTGACCTCAGGCTCTTCTCTGGTCTCTGGTCCCGTCCACATGAGGCTCCCTCTGTGTGAGAGCTGTGGTCTGCAGGAGGGCGAGCACGTGCCGGCCTGGAGCCTCAACCACACCACAGGTACGCAACCACACCACAGGTACGCAACCGCACCACAGTGCACCCACAGGTACGCAACCGCACCACAGGTACGCAACCACACCACAGGTACGCAACCACACCACAGTGCACCCACAGGTACGCAACCGCACCACAGGTACGCAACCACACCACAGGTACGCAACCACACCCACAGGTACGCAATATCGGCTTCAGTAGTACATGTATACTGCAGTACGTGTATACTGAAGAAGATACTGCGGTACATGTATCTTGCAGTACATGTATTCAGCAGTACATGTATCTTGCAGTACATGTATCCTGCAGTATACATGTACTAGTCTACATGTATCCTGTAGTACATGTATCCTGCAGTACATGTATCCTGCAGTACATGTTTTCTGCAGTACATGTATTCAGCAGTATACATGTACTAGTATACATGTATCCTGTAGTATATGTATCCTGCAGTACATGTATCCTGCAGTACATGTATTCTGCAGTACATGTATCTTGCAGTACATGTATTCAGCAGTATACATGTACTAGTATACATGTATCCTGTAGTACATGTATCCTGCCGTACATGTATTCTGCAATACATGTATCTTTCAGTACATGTATCCTGCAGTATACATGTACTAGTATACATGTATCCTGTAGTACATGTATCCTGCAGTACATGTATCCTGCAGTACATGTATCCTGCAGTACATGTATACTGCAGGATACATGTACTGCAGGATACATGTACTACAGGGTACATGTATACTAGTACATGTATACTAGTACATGTATCCTGCAGTACATGAATACTGCAGGATACATGTATACTAGTACATGTATCCTGCAGGATACATGTACTGCAGGATACATGTACTGCAGGATACATGTATACTAGTACATGTATCCTGCAGGATACATGTACTGCTGGATACATGTATACTAGTACATGTATACTGCAGGATACATGTACTGCAGGATACATGTATACTAGTACATGTATACTGCAGGATACATGTACTGCAGGATACATGTATACTAGTACATGTATACTGCAGGATACATGTACTGCAGGATACATGTATACTAGTACATGTATACTGCAGGATACATGTACTGCAGGATACATGTATACTAGTACATGTATACTGCAGGATACATGTACTGCAGTAGTTCCGTGGTTTATTTTGAGCCCTGAGAGAACGTTCTCCAGGATCCGGTGAAATCGATGCCTTTTAGAGCTGTGAAAGCCGAGGTTCATCAGAGGTCATCAGAGGTCATCAGAGGTCATCAGAGGTCACGTCTCCACGGCTGCTTCTGGCACGTGTTGAGCTTCTGCGTTCAGCCTCGGAGCGACGGACTCAACAGCAGCGTTTCATCTTCAAAAGAACAAAACACCCACGTCAACATCACCGACGCTCAACATGAAACACAGTTATGAAACACAAACGCACGGAGTCTCTCCAAGTCCGGTTTACACGCTATAGTTTAGATTGTGACAATGTTTTTTAGATGGTAAAAAGATCTTTTTGAGACGCTCTGAGTCTCACTGTGTGTCTCCTTGTCCTCAGGAGGACACAGATCTGTTTGAGACGCTCTGAGTCTCACTGTGTGTCTCCTCGTGTGTGTCTCCTCGTCCTCAGGGGGCTGGATGAGGGCCGGTCTGGGCACCGTGGAGTCCTTCGATGGGGGACTTGTGTGGACGTTCACAGCTCCGCACCTCGGCCACTGGATGGCAGCACCTGTCACTCCCGCCAGAGGTTTGTCCACTAAAAGTCACTTACAGCAGGAGTAAGAGCCATGTTTCTGACCTCTGTTGTGACCTCTGTTCTGACCTTCTGACCTGGTGTTCTGACCTCGTGTTTTGACCTCGTGTTCTGACCTGGTGTTCTGACCTCGTGTTTTGACCTCGTGTTCTGACCTCGTGTTCTGACCTCGTGTTTTGACCTCGTGTTTTGACCTTGTGTTCTGACCTCTGTTCTGACCTTTAGGATTCAGGCTGGACCAGGTGGACTTCATCCTTCGTCACGGCTCGTTCCTGATGATACTTTTGGGTTCGACTCTGGCAGTGGCTGTTTGCCTCGTGCTCGGGCTCCTGTGCCATCCCAGGTACTGAGCGGTCACACGTCTGAGCGGTCACACGTCTGAGCGGTCACACGTCTGAGCGGTCACACGTCTGAACGGTCACACGTCTGAGCGGTCACACGTCTGAGCGGTCACACGTCTGAGCGGTCACACGTCTGAACGGTCACACGTCTGAGCGGTCACACGTCTAAGCGGTCACACGTCTAAGCGGTCACACGTCTGAGCGGTCACACGTCTGAGCGGTCACACGTCTGAACGGTCACACGTCTGAGCGGTCACACGTCTGAGCGGTCACACGTCTGAACGGTCACACGTCTGAGCGGTCACACGTCTAAGCGGTCACACGTCTAAGCGGTCACACGTCTGAGCGGTCACACGTCTGAGCGGTCACACGTCTGAACGGTCACACGTCTGAGCGGTCACACGTCTGAGCGGTCACACGTCTGAGCGGTCACACGTCTAAGCGGTCACACGTCTGCGGTCACATGTGCGGTCACGTGTGCGGTCACGTGTGCGGTCACGTGTGCGGTCACGTGTGCGGTCACATGGGCGGTCACGTCTGCGGTCACATGTGCGGTCACATGGGCGGTCACGTGTGCGGTCACGTGTGCGGTCACGTGTGCGGTCACATGGGCGGTCACGTCTGCGGTCACATGTGCGGTCACGTGTGCGGTCACATATGCGGTCACGTGTGCGGTCACATATGCGGTCACGTGTGCGGTCACGTGTGCGGTCACATGTGCGGTCACATGGGCGGTCACGTGTGCGGTCACATGTGCGGTCACGTCTGCGGTCACATGTGCGGTCACATGGGCGGTCACGTGTGCGGTCACATGGGCGGTCACGTGTGCGGTCACATGGGCGGTCACGTGTGCGGTCACATGTGCGGTCACGTGTGCGGTCACGTGTGCGGTCACGTGTGCGGTCACGTGTGCGGTCACATGTGCGGTCACATGGGCGGTCACGTGTGCGGTCACGTGTGCGGTCACGTGTGCGGTCACATGGGCGGTCACGTCTGCGGTCACATGTGCGGTCATGTGTGCGGTCACATATGCGGTCACGTGTGCGGTCACGTGTGCGGTCACATGTGCGGTCACATGGGCGGTCACGTGTGCGGTCACATGTGCGGTCACGTCTGCGGTCACATGTGCGGTCACATGTGCGGTCACATGGGCGGTCACGTGTGCGGTCACATGGGCGGTCACGTGTGCGGTCACATGTGCGGTCACGTGTGCGGTCACATGTGCGGTCACGTGTGCGGTCACGTGTGCGGTCACGTGTGCGGTCACGTGTGCGGTCACATGTGCGGTCACATGGGCGGTCACGTGTGCGGTCACGTGTGCGGTCACGTGTGCGGTCACATGGGCGGTCACGTCTGCGGTCACATGTGCGGTCACGTGTGCGGTCACATATGCGGTCACGTGTGCGGTCACGTGTGCGGTCACGTGTGCGGTCACATGTGCGGTCACATGGGCGGTCACGTGTGCGGTCACATGGGCGGTCACATGTCACATGTAGGTTACCGTGTCCCTGGGCTGCTCACATATTATTTATGCGGCTGATGCTTCATAAATATTCCATGTTCCTCTGAAGCTGCAGCTGCTTTAGAACCAAAGAGAAAACTGAAAATGTTCTTTACGTCGACTCAGCGTCTTTTCTAAACGTGATGAAGCGGCTTTTGTCACGTGTGATTGACATGTTCATGTGCAGACAAACACGGGACAAACACGGGACAAACACAGGACACGTCGCGTCTCTCACGGTCTCGTCTCTCACGGTCTCGTCTCTCACGGTCTCGTCTCTCACGGTCTCGTCTTTCACGGTCGCGTCTCTCACGGTCGCGTCTCTCACACGGTCGCGTCTCTCACGGTCTCGTCTCTCACGGTCGCGTCTCTCACGGTCGCGTCTCTCACACGGTCGCGTCTCTCACGGTCGCGTCTCTCACGGTCGCGTCTCTCACGGTCGCGTCTCTCATGGTCTTGTCTCTCACACGGTCGCGTCTTTCACGGTCGCGTCTCTCACAGACGTCTCTCACGGTCTCGTCTCTCACGGTCTCGGCTCTCATGTCGCGTCTCTCACGGTCTCGTCTCTCACGGTCTCGTCTCTCACGGTCTCGTCTTTCACGGTCTTGTCTCTCACACGGTCGCGTCTTTCACGGTCGCGTCTCTCACAGACGTCTCTCACGGTCTCGTCTCTCACGGTCTCGGCTCTCACGGTCGCGTCTCTCACGGTCGCGTCTCTCACGGTCGCGTCTCTCTCACGGTCGCGTCTCTCACGGTCGCGTCTCTCACGGTCGCGTCTCTCACACGGTCGCGTCTCTCATGGTCGCGTCTCTCTCACGGTCGCGTCTCTCACGGTCGCGTCTCTCACGGTCGCGTCTCTCACAGACGTCTCTCACGGTCTCGTCTCTCACGGTCTCGGCTCTCATGTCGCGTCTCTCACGGTCTCGTCTCTCACGGTCTCGTCTCTCACGGTCGCGTCTCTCACGGTCGCGTCTCTCACACGGTCGCGTCTCTCACGGTCGCGTCTCTCTCACGGTCGCGTCTCTCACGGTCGCGTCTCTCACGGTCGCGTCTCTCACGGTCGCGTCTCTCACACGGTCGCGTCTCTCACACGGTCGCGTCTCTCTCACGGTCGCGTCTCTCTCACGGTCGCGTCTCTCTCACGGTCGCGTCTCTCTCACGGTCGCGTCTCTCTCACGGTCGCGTCTCTCACACGGTCGCGTCTCTCACGGTCGCGTCTCTCTCACGGTCGCGTCTCTCACGGTCGCGTCTCTCTCACGGTCGCGTCTCTCTCACGGTCGCGTCTCTCTCACGGTCGCGTCTCTCTCACGGTCGCGTCTCTTACAGTCATCTCTCACGGTCTCGTCTCTCACGGTCTCGTCTCTCACGGTCTCGTCTCTCACGGTCGCGTCTCTCACGATCGCGTCTCTCACGGTATCGTCTCTCACGGTCTCGTCTCTGTGATGAAATGTAAATATATGATTATATTTCTGTGATGTATTTTATCAGCATAATTAGTCTAAGAGAAAAATGGCATATGTGAAAAACTGCATTTGTGAAGGTATCGTAAAGATGGGCCAGAGGAATGTTTACCCCTAGGGAGGGGGGTAACACCCCAGGGGAGTTAGGTAAACATTACCCATGCTTTATCTCTACGGAAAATACCAACTGTTGTAAAAGACAAGTGCCTTGATGTGAAGCTGACCAATGAGAAATGTGACCCGCCTATTCCATAATATCTAATAAAACCAACCTGCATGAGAAAAAACGTCGTGAGACCAAGGAGGGCTATCGTGTTGCTTACAGCAGCCTTGGTGACACGGTTTTTCCTATGCAGCTGCACAAAAGTCTGACGTTTCTGTGTCGTTTTATATTCTAAGTTGAATTGTGTTCTCTGTGTGTTAAGGAATAGCATTGGTGTATGTCTAATTCCATGACAGTCTCTCACGGTCGCGTCTCTCACGGTCTCGTCTCTCACGGTCGCGTCTCTCACGGTCTCGTCTCTCACGGTCTTGTCTTTCACGATCGTGTCTCTCACGGTCTTGTCTCTCACGGTCTTGTCTCTCACGGTCGCGTCTCTCACGGTCTCGTCTCTCACGGTCTAGTCTTTCACGATTGCGTCTCTCACGGTCTTGTCTCTCACGGTCGCGTCTCTCACGGTCGCGTCTCTCACGGTCTCGTCTCTCACGGTCGCGTCTCTCACGGTCTCGTCTCTCACGGTCTCTTCTCTCACGATCGCGTCTCTCACAGTCGTCTCTCACGGTCTCGTCTCTCACGGTTTCTACTCTCACGATCGCGTCTCTCACAGTCGTCTCTCACGGTCTCGTCTCTCACGGTCTCGTCTCTCATGGTCGCGTCTCTCACGGTCGCGTCTCTCACGGTCGTGTCTCTCACGGTCTCGTCTCTCACGGTCTCTTCTCTCACGATTGCGTCTCTCACAGTCGTCTCTCACGGTCTCGTCTCTCACGGTCGCGTCTCTCACGGTCGCGTCTCTCACGGTCTCGTCTCTTACGGTCTCGTCTCTCACGGTCTCGTCTCTCACGATCGCATCTCTCACAGTCGTCTCTCACGGTCTCGTCTCTCACGGTCTCGTCTCTCACGGTCTCTTCTCTCACGATCGCGTCTCTCACAGTCGTCTCTCACGGTCTCGTCTCTCACGGTCGTGTCTCACGGTCGCGTCTCTCACGGTCTCGTCTCTCACGGTCTCGTCTCTCACGGTCGCGTCTCTCACGATCGCATCTCTCACAGTCGTCTCTCACGATCGCGTCTCTCACGGTTTCGTCTCTCACGGTCTCGCCTCTCACGGTCGCATCTCTCACGGTCGCGTCTCTCACGATCGCGTCTCTCACGGTTGCGTCTCTCACGGTCTCGTCTCTCACGGTCTCGTCTCTCACGGTTGCGTCTCTCACGGTCTCTTCTCTCACGATCGCGTCTCTCACAGTCGTCTCTCACGATCGCGTCTCTCACGGTCTCGTCTCTCACGGTCTCGTCTCTCACGGTTGCGTCTCTCACGGTCTCTTCTCTCACGATCGCGTCTCTCACAGTCGTCTCTCACGATCGCGTCTCTCACGGTTGCGTCTCTCACGGTCTCGTCTCTCACGGTCTCGTCTCTCACGGTCTCGTCTCTCACGGTTGCGTCTCTCACGGTCTCTTCTCTCACGGTCGCGTCTCTCACGGTCGCGTCTCTCACGGTCTCGTCTCTCACGGTCTTGTCTCTGGTGTTGAATAGCATCTTACACCTTCTTGTCTTGTGTCTTCCTCAGCGCTTCTCGTAAAGACAAGTCGCGGCGTCCGGCGGTGAACCCACTTCTGTCGGTGAACCCGCTCCTGTCGGTGAAGGACCAGAGCACGTCCACGTGTGAAGACCACACGCTTTTACTCTCGAACGCCGGGGTCGAACGCCACGGCGCGAATTACGACGCCAACGCGGAGCCTCCTCGCGACAGAGACGCCGCGGTCGCTATAAATCTGAACCGTCCCGAACAGCAACCACACGACGGGACGCGGGCGTTCGGGAACGGCTTCTTCTTCTACAACCAGCCCATGGCCGTCCTGCGCGCGCCCGCCTTCGTTCGCGTCGACGAGCAGCCGTGGAGCAAATCCGCGTCGCTGCCACGGATGGGCGCCGAGGACGCACGGGACAACGGGACGGGAAACGCCCACGTCGCTGAAGAACGCGCAGAGGACGCCGCCGAGAGGTCCGAGGCGAAGTCCAGGGCACAGGGCGGTTTTCCCGAGTCGGTGTCCGAGCCGGGAACGCTCGGGCAAACGGCGGTGGCGGCGGCGCAGGGTCCGAGGGCGTGGTTCGTGTCGCTGGAGGGCAAGCCGGCGGCGGAGATCAGGTACAACGTGGAGGAGCAGAGGAGGCGGAGGGAGGCAGACAGCAGCCTGGACTCCGGGCTGGACCTGAGCGAGGGGAACCACGCCAAACGCCAGGTCAAACTGGAGAGGAACGCCACCTTCGTGAAGAAGTCCAGAGATGAGCAAGAGAATGACGAGACGGAGTGAGGCTGTGCGGACGGTGAGGGTCTGTGCGGACGGCGAGAGGCCGTGCGGACGGCGAGAGTCCGTGCGGACGGTGAGGGTCTATGCGGACGGCGAGAGGCCGTGCGGACGGCGAGGGTCTGTGCGGACGGCGAGAGACCGTGCGGACGGCGAGGGTCTGTGCGGACGGCGAGAGTCCGTGCGGACGGTGAGGGTCTGTGCGGACGGCGAGAGTCCGTGCGGATGGCGAGAGTCCGTGCGGACGGTGAGGGTCTGTGCGGACGGTGAGGCGGTTCGTGGAGCTTCAGCCATGTTTTATCGGACGACGACGTTCGGCCAAAATGTTAAAAAAAACACTAATTTTCTCGTTCAAACCGTGCCTGCAGTTTGGTTTTCTTCTCGCATGTTTTACTCCTCGTCACACATTCATTTTAATGTGGAAAAGCTGATTCTGAGGCATCGATTTGAACTAGTTGTGCTTAAAATAAACGTGATTCGCCAGGAAACGTCTTAAAAGAGGGAAAAAGTTGCATTTCCTATACGCCCACTTCAGACCACGCCCCCTTATACTTGTTCAGACCGCACCCCTTCACACCTGTTCAGACCGCGCCCCCTCACACCTGTTCAGACCGCGTCCCCTCACACCTGTTCAGACCGCGCCCCCTCACACCTGTTCAGACCGCGCCCCCTCACACCTGTTCAGACCACGCCCCCTCACACCTGTTCAGACGGCGCCCACTCACACCTGTTAAGACCGCGCCCCTTCACATCTGTTAAGACCACGCCCCCTTACACTTGTTCAGACCGCGCCCCCTCACACCTGTTCAGACCGCGCCCCCTCACACCTGTTCAGACCGCGCCCCCTCACACCTGTTCAGACCACGCCCCCTCACACCTGTTCAGATGGCGCCCCCTCACACCTGTTAAGACCGCGCCCCTTCACATCTGTTAAGACCACGCCCCCTTACACCTGTTCAGACCGCGCCCCCTCAAACCTGTTCAGACCGCGCCCTCTAACACCTGTTCAGACCGCGCCCCCTCACACTTCTTAACCACTTTTTTAAGGTCATAAACACTTGAACAAACGAACCTCGTATTAAAGCGTCTCCAGAACGATCATGATTATTTTATTTTTATGTTTTTTCTTTGATTTGAGCCAGAGTTCTAACTCAACCCCCTCTTGCACTAATCTATTTAACTGAAACTTTGTAATAACGGATAATGCATTATTTTATTGTATTTTATTGTATTTTGTATTGACCTTTTGTACGTAGTGTTGAACTTGTGATAACTGAAATAAAAACTGTTCTAGATTAAGTAACGCTGTGATTCTGGTGCTTTATTTGTCCTGACGATGTGGAGAACGTGCATCATCACCGTGACGATGTGGAGAACGTGCATCATGCATCATCACCGTGACGATGTGAAGAACGTACATCATCACCGTGACGATGTGGAGAACGTGCATCATGCATCATCACCGTGACGATGTGGAGAACGTGCATCATGCATCATCACCGTGACGATGTGAAGAACGTGCATCATCACCGTGACGATGTGGAGAACGTGCATCATCACCGTGACGATGTGGAGAACGTGCATGATCACCGTGACGATGTGGAGAACGTGCATCACCGTGACGATGTGGAGAACGTGCATCATGCATCATCACGTGACGATGTGGAGAACGTGCATCATCACCGTGACGATGTGGAGAACGTGCATCATCACCGTGACGATGTGGAGAACGTGCATCATCACCGTAACGATGTGGAGAACGTGCATGATCACCGTGACGATGTGGAGAACGTGCATCATCACCGTGACGATGTGGAGAACGTGCATCATCACCGTGACGATGTGGAGAACGTGCATCATGCATCATCACCGTAACGATGTGGAGAACGTGCATCATCACCGTGACGATGTGTAGAACGTGCATCATCACCGTAACGATGTGGAGAACGTGCACGATCACCGTGACGATGTGGAGAACGTGCATCATGCATCATCACCGTGACGATGTGGAGAACGTGCATCATGTATCATCACCGTGACGATGTGGAGAACGTGCATCATCACCGTGACGATGTGGAGAACGTGCATGATCACCGTGACGATGTGGAGAACGTGCATCACCGTGACGATGTGGAGAACGTGCATCACTGTGACGATGTGGAGAACGTGCATCATCACCGTGACGATGTGGAGAACGTGCATCATCACCGTGACGATGTGGAGAACGTGCATCATCACCGTGACGATGTGGAGAACGTGCATAATGCATCATCACCGTAACGATGTGGAGAACGTGCATCATCACCGTGACGATGTGGAGAACGTGCATCATCACCGTGACGATGTGGAGAACGTGCATCATCACCGTGACGATGTGGAGAACGTGCATGATCACCGTGACGATGTGGAGAACGTGCATCATGTATCATCACCGTGACGATGTGGAGAACGTGCATCATCACCGTGACGATGTGGAGAACGTGCATCATCACCGTGACGATGTGGAGAACGTGCATCATGCATCATCACCGTGACGATGTGGAGAACGTGCATCATCACGTGACGATGTGGAGAACGTGCATGATCACCGTGACGATGTGGAGAACGTGCATCATCACGTGACGATGTGGAGAACGTGCATGATCACCGTGACGATGTGGAGAACGTGCATCATCACCGTGACGATGTGGAGAACGTGCATCATCACCGTGATGATATGGAGAACGTGCATCATCACCCTGACGATGTGGAGAACGTGCATGATCACCGTGACGATGTGGAGAACGTGCATCATCACCGTGACGATGTGGAGAACGTGCATGATCACCGTGACGATGTGGAGAACGTGCATGATCACCGTGACGATGTGGAGAACGTGCATGATCACGTGACGATGTGGAGAACATGCATCATCACGTGACGATGTGGAGAACGTGCTTGATCACGTGACGATGTGGAGAACATGCATCATCACCGTGACGATGTGGAGAACGTGCATGATCACCGTGACGATGTGGAGAACGTGCATGATCACGTGACGATGTGGAGAACGTGCTTGATCACGTGACGATGTGGAGAACGTGCATGATCACGTGACGATGTGGAGAACGTGCATGATCACCGTGACGATGTGGAGAACGTGCATGATCACCGTGACGATGTGGAGAACGTGCATGATCACGTGACGATGTGGAGAACGTGCTTGATCACGTGACGATGTGGAGAACGTGCATGATCACGTGACGATGTGGAGAACGTGCATGATCACCGTGACGATGTGGAGAACGTGCATGATCACGTGACGATGTGGAGAACGTGCTTGATCACGTGACGATGTGGAGAACGTGCATGATCACGTGACGATGTGGAGAACGTGCATGATCACGTGACGATGTGGAGAACGTGCTTGATCACGTGACGATGTGGAGAACGTGCATGATCACGTGACGATGTGGAGAACGTGCATGATCACCGTGACGATGTGGAGAACGTGCATCATCACGTGACGATGTGGAGAACGTGCATGATCACCGTGACGATGTGGAGAACGTGCATGATCACGTGACGATGTGGAGAACGTGCATGATCACCGTGACGATGTGGAGAACGTGCATCATCACGTGACGATGTGGAGAACGTGCATGATCACGTGACGATGTGGAGAACGTGCATGATCACCGTGACGATGTGGAGAACGTGCATGATCATGTGACGATGTGGAGAACATGCATCATCACGTGACGATGTGGAAAACGTGCATGATCACACTCATCTGGCAGAACTTGAGCTTAAGAAACATAAAAGTCATAAAAACATCTAGAACAGGTAGAACAAGTCTTCAATGTGAAAAACGGCTGAAGAATCCTGAAACTAGAAGAAAATAAAGCTTTGAATGTCAATTTTAACAATTTCTCATTTTTAAACATCATAAATGTTTCTCTTCATCTGGGAATATTACGACTTTGAACGTTTATCATATTCAACACAGAAAAACTGAGTAAATCATGAGTAAAAACATGTTAAGTTTGGACCTCAAACGGATCGATGTTTGTGTTGCTGTGGGAGGGCATCTGACTCTAAAGTGTAGGTGTGGGAGGGCATCTGACTCTAAACAAACATAAATGAAGCATCAAAAGAAACACATTGAAATGAAGCCTGTGCTTGTGCTGAGCTGCAGAGCCTGAAGGGGGCGCTCTCCTTCCACCGCCGCTGCAGACGGTCGTCACGGTTACACATTCATAAAAGTACATTTTCTGTGGAATCATATTTTCTCACCATTTCCAAAAGTTTCATTTCATTTCAACTTGAAACTGTCTTTAACTGTTTATGACGTGTCATTATGAAGCCCCGCCCCCTGGCATGAGGGGCCGTGGACACCAGGGGCCCGTGGGGACACCAGGGGCCCGTGGACCCCAGGGGCGCGTGGACACCAGGATGGGCCCGTGGACACCAGGGGCCCGTGGACCCCAGGGGCGCGTGGACACCAGGATGGGCCCGTGGACACCAGGGGCCTGTGGACACCAGGGGCCCGTGGACACCAGGAGCCCGTGGACACCAGGGGCCTGCGGACACCAGGGTCCCGTGGACACCAGGGGCCCGTTGACACCAGGGGCCCGTGGACACCAGGGGCCCGTGGGCACCAGGGGCCCGTGGACACCAGGGGCCCGTTGACACCAGGGGCCCGTGGACACCAGGGGCCTGCGGACACCAGGGGCCCGTGGACACCAGGATGGGCCCGTGGACACCAGGGGCCCGTGGACACCAGGGGCCCGTGGACACCAGGAGCCCGTGGACACCAGGGGCCCGTGGACACCAGGGGGCGCCACTGGACTGCCTTATGTTCCCAGAGCCACGTGACATGTTCCAGCTGTTGTGAATCTAAAGAAACACAATGAATAAAGCTGTGATTTCACTGGATTAAAACAGTTTATGAACAATAATAATGTGTCATAAAAACAATAATATGTCATGTAAACAATAATGTCATGAAAACAATAATGTCATGAAAACAATAATGTGTCAAAAAAACAAGAATGTCATAAAAACAAGAATGTGTCATAAAAACAATAATGTCATAAAAACAATAATGTGTCATAAAAACAAATGTGTCATACAAACAATAATATGTCATAAAAACAATAATGTGTCATAAAAACAATGTCATAAAAACAATAATGTGTCATAAAAACGATAATGTGTCATAAAAACAAATGTGTCATACAAACAATAATATGTCATAAAAACAATATGTCATAAAAACAATGTCATAAAAACAATAATGTGTCATAAAAACAATAATGTCATAAAAACAATAATGTGTCATAAAAACAATAATATGTCATAAAAACAATAATATGTCATAAAAACAATAATGTCATGAAAACAATAATGTCATAAAAACAATATGTCATAAAAACAATGTCATAAAAACAATAATATGTCATAAAAACAATAATGTGTCATAAAAACAAATGTGTCATACAAACAATAATATGTCATAAAAACAATAATGTGTCATAAAAACAATAATGTCATAAAAACAATAATGTGTCATAAAAACAATAATATGTCATAAAAACAATAATATGTCATAAAAACAATAATGTCATGAAAACAATAATGTCATAAAAACAATAATATGTCATAAAAACAATAATGTCATAAAAATAATAATGTGTCATAAAAACAATGTCATAAAAACAATAATGTGTCATAAAAACAATAATGTCATAAAAACAATAATATGTCATAAAAACAATAATATGTCATAAAAACAATCATATGTCATAAAAACAATAATGTCATGAAAACAATAATATGTCATAAAAACAATAATATGTCATAAAAACAATAATGTGTCATAAAAACAATAATGTGTCATAAAAACAATAATATGTCATAAAAACAATAATGTCATAAAAACAATAATATGTCATAAAAACAATAATTTGTCATAAAAACAATAATGTCATTAAAACAATAATGTGTCATAAAAATAAGAATGTGTCATAAAAACAATAATATGTCATAAAAACAATTATATGTCATAAAAACAATAATTTGTCATAAAAACAATAATATGTCATAAAAACAATAATGTCATGAAAACAATAATATGTCATAAAAACAATAATATGTCATAAAAACAATAATGTGTCATAAAAACAATAATGTGTCATAAAAACAAATGTGTCATAAAAACAATAATGTGTCATAAAAACAATAATATGTCATAAAAACAATAATGTCATAAAAACAATAATATGTCATAAAAACAATAATGTGTCATAAAAACAATAATGTCATAAAAACAATAATGTGTCATAAAAATAATAATGTGTCATAAAAACAATAATAAGTCATAAAAACAATAATATGTCATAAAAACAATGTCATAAAAACAATAATGTGTCATAAAACAATAATGTGTCATAAAAACAACAATGTGTCATAAAAACAAATGTGTCATAAAAACAATAATATGTCATAAAAACAATAATGTGTCATAAAAACAATAATGTCAAAAAAACAATAATGTCATAAAAACAAATGTGTCATAAAAACAATAATGTGTCATAAAAACAATAATATGTCATAAAAACAATAATGTGTCATAAAAACAATAATGTCATAAAAACAATAATGTGTCATAAAAACAAATGTGTCATAAAAACAATAATATGTCATAAAAACAATAATGTCATGAAAACAATAATATGTCATAAAAACAATAATATGTCATAAAACAATAATTTGTCATAAAAACAATAATGTGTCATAAAAACAATAATATGTCATAAAACAATAATTTGTCATAAAAACAATAATGTGTCATAAAAACAATAATATGTCATAAAAACAATGTCATAAAAACAATAATGTGTCATAAAAACAAATGTGTCAGAAAAACAATAATGTGTCATAAAAACAATATGTCATAAAAACAGAAGCAGAACTGAAAATATCATCGTTTTAAAGTCGACACGTCAAACGATGATTTATCGACGGGACAAAGGTCGACTTCACGTCTCAAAGTCGTGAGAACGTTTAGTTTGTTGGTGGTAAATAAAGGGTTTTACATGGGTGGAGGTGACACAGAATCCTCTGTGATGTCATCAAAAGGCGCCACTCTGTCAAAAACGCAGACAATTTGCAATTTTTTACACTTTTAATGAAAATAAAAAGTGTTGTTAGGTGTAGTTTTTTACATTATATTTTTTTATCTTTTCTATATTGATTTTTCTTTTTTTTTCAAATGTCATAATTAAATAGAATTAAACATAAAATGAACAAATCAATAGAACATAATTTGTCACATTAACTCTTGTGTGATGAATGACTTCGGCTCGTTTACAATCTGGTTGCTAAGTAACAGTTGTAGAATTACCGCGACTCATTTCATAATTAATGGCCGCGTCAAACCAGGAAGTGACTTCATAAACGTCACAAAAAGAGGCAAAATGTTTGATCGGATCTGAAACATAATCGTGTTCCTTTGTGTGAGTGACAAGTGTGTTTAATGTTTAAGTCTTCAGAACTTTAACTTTAACTTAAAATTCTCTGAGGATGTGGATCCAAGATGGCGGCGCTGAAGGATCCAAGATGGCGGCGCTGAAGGATCCAAGATGGCGGCGCTGGAGGATCCAAGATGGCGGCGCTGAAGGATCCAAGATGGCGGCGCTGAAGGATCCAAGATGGCGCCGCTGAAGGATCCAAGATGGCGGCGCTGAAGGATCCAAGATTGCGGCGCTGAAGGATCCAAGATGGCGCCGCTGAAGGATCCAAGATGGCGCCGCTGAACATAACGAACTCTAATGTTCCACGTTAGAGCTAATGCTCCACGTTTGAGCTAATGTTCCACGTTAGAGCTAATGTTCCACGTTAGAGCCAATGCTCCTCGTTAGAGCTAATGTTCCACGTTAGAGCTAATGCTCCACGTTAGAGCTAATGTTCCACGTTAGAGCCAATGTTCCACGTTAGAGCTAATGTTCCACGTTAGAGCCAATGCTCCACGTTAGAGCCAATGTTCCACGTCAGAGCTAATGTTCCACGTCAGAGCTAATGTTCCACGTTAGAGCTAATGTTCCACGTCAGAGCTAATGTTCCACGTTAGAGCTAATGCTCCACGTTAGAGCTAATGTTCCACGTTAGAGCCAATGCTCCACGTTAGAGCTAATGTTCCACGTTAGAGCTAATGCTCCACGTTTGAGCTAATGTTCCACGTTAGAGCTAATGTTCCACGTTAGAGCCAATGCTCCTCGTTAGAGCTAATGTTCCACGTTAGAGCTAATGCTCCACGTTAGAGCTAATGTTCCACGTTAGAGCTAATGTTCCACGTTAGAGCTAATGTTCCACGTCAGAGCTAATACTCGCTCTGGACGCTCTCTGGACACTCGCTCTGGACGCTCTCTGGACGCTCTCTGGACGCTCTCTGGACGCTCGCTCTGGACGCTCGCTCTGGACGCTCTCTGGACGCTCTCTGGACGCTCTCTGGACGCTCTCTGGACGCTCTCTGGACGCTCGCTCTGGACGCTCTACGGACGCTCTCTCGACGCTCTCTGGACGCTCGCTCTGGACGCTCTCTGGACGCTCGCTCTGGACGCTCTCTGGACACTCGCTCTGGACGCTCGCTCAGGACGCTCTCTGGACGCTCGCTCTGGACGCTCTCTGGACGCTCTCTGGACGCTCGCTCTGGACGCTCGCTCTGGACGCTCTATGGACGCTCTCTCGACGCTCTCTGGACGCTCTCTGGACGCTCGCTCTGGACGCTCTCTGGACGCTCGCTCTGGACGCTCTCTGGACACTCGCTCTGGACGCTCGCTCAGGACGCTCTCTGGACGCTCGCTCTGGACGCTCTCTGGACGCTCTCTGGACACTCGCTCTGGACGCTCGCTCTGGACGCTCTATGGACGCTCTCTGGACGCTCTCTGGACGCTCTCTGGACGCTCGCTCTGGACGCTCTCTGGACGCTCTCTGGACGCTCTCTGGACGCTCTCTGGACACTCGCTCTGGACGCTCGCTCTGGACGCTCTCTGGACGCTCGCTCTGGACGCTCTCTGGACGCTCTCTGGACGCTCTCTGGACGCTCGCTCTGGACGCTCGCTCTGGACGCTCTCTGGACGCTCGCTCTGGACGCTCTCTGGACCCGCTCTCTGGACGCTCTCTGGACGCTCTCTGGACGCTCTCTGGACACTCGCTCTGGACGCTCGCTCTGGACGCTCTCTGGACGCTCGCTCTGGACGCTCTCTGGACGCTCTCTGGACGCTCGCTCTGGACGCTCGCTCTGGACGCTCGCTCTGGACGCTCTCTGGACGCTCGCTCTGGACGCTCTCTGGACGCGCTCTCTGGACGCTCTCTGGACGCTCGCTCTGGACGCTCTCTGGACGCTCGCTCTGGACGCTCTCTGGACGCTCTCTGGACGCTCGCTCTGGACGCTCTCTGGACGCTCTCTGGACGCTCTCTGGACGCTCGCTCTGGACGCTCTATGGACGCTCTCTGGACGCTCGCTCTGGACGCTCTCTGGACGCTCGCTCTGGACGCTCGCTCTGTACGCTCTCTGGACGCTCGCTCTGTACGCTCTCTGGACGCTCGCTCTGGACGCTCTCTGGACGCTCGCTCTGTACGCTCTCTGGACGCTCTCTGGACGCTCTCTGGACGCTCTCTGGACGCTCGCTCTGGACGCTCTCTGGACGCTCTCTGGACGCTCTCTGGACGCTCTCTGGACGCTCGCTCTGGACGCTCGCTCTGGACGCTCTCTGGACGCTCGCTCTGGACGCTCGCTCTGGACGCTCTCTGGACGCTCTCAACATCTTTGGTGAAGTGTGGATTTGTGTCGCTCGTTGGCTCTACGTGTATTCAGTGTACATATGTACACCATATATGTACACCATATATATGGTGTACATATATGGTGTACATATATGGTGTACATATAGAGACAAACCTGACTGGTGGTGTCATGGTTCTGCCGTGTGGACAAACTGAAGCGTCTCCGTTTCACTCAAACACGAGACGTTTAAGCGACTGAGTGTTTCTGATGAATATTTCATCAGGTTCAGTTTAGAGAGAGTAAACAGCAGCAGGTCCTTTACACCGTCGCCAGGGAAACGCTAACGCTCACATACAGCCCCCTGGAGGACACGCCCCCTGGAGGACACGCCCCCTGGAGGACACGCCCCCTGAAGGATACGCCCCCTGGAGGACACGCCCCGTGTAGGACACGCCCCCTGGAGGACACGCCCTCTGGAGGACACGCCCCCTGTAGGACACGCCCCCTGGAGGACACGCCCTCTGGAGGGCACGCCCCCTGTAGGACACGCCCCCTGTAGGACACGCCCTCTGGAGGACACGCCCTCTGGAGGGCACGCCCCCTGTAGGACACGCCCCCTGGAGGACATGCCCTCTGGAGGACACGCTCCCTGTAGGACACGCCCTCTGGAGGACACGCCCCCTGTAGGACACGCCCCCTGTAGGACACGCTCCCTGTAGGACACGCCCCCTGTAGGACACGCCCCCTGTAGGACACGCTCCCTGTAGGACACGCCCCCTGTAGGACACGCCCTCTGGAGGACACGCCCCCTGTAGGACACGCTCCCTGTAGGACACGCCCCCTGTAGGACACGCTCCCTGTAGGACACGCCCCCTGTAGGACACGCCCCCTGTAGGACACGCTCCCTGTAGGACACGCCCCCTGTAGGACACGCCCTCTGGAGGACACGCCCCCTGTAGGACACGCCCCCTGTAGGACGCTCTCTTTAGATGGAGAATAGTTATGAATAAAATGTATTAATGATGATTATTTGAAAGTTGATTATTTCTTTGACTTTCTGATTTAATCATGTTTTTGTGATAAAAGTTCATGTTCTAGATGAACCACGACATGAGCAATTACGCAGGGAAATCAGAATATATCAGTTTCTTGGAGAGTTTTACACTTATTTCCCGTTAGATTAAAAACAGCGTGTGACATCGTCCTGGAAACCGTCCACGCCAGCCGCCGCCATGGCAACGCTCCGAGCCACTTGCCCGCGGCGCCGTCGTCAGGCTCCATCTGAAACCTAATTACATCCCATCAAAAAC